>NC_056751.1:118078939-118176439 GCF_019279795.1 Protopterus annectens | reverse complement strand
TCGACAGTGCATTAACATGAAACCTCACATACCCGACAACAAAATAACCAACGGTACACAAACACGAAACCCCATACACTGCACACACCACAATAACAACAATAAAAAACAAAACACATCCCCATCCCACAAACCACACACACAACACAAGCACACCAAAATCCTTACAAACCCACACTAAACCTTACATACACAACTATCGACAACCCTAACCCTAAGGTCCGTCACTATCGCACACGCATCCTAACCCGCTCCTAACCCTAACTCACTTAACCCCCTAACCCAAAGTCTATCCCTACCGCACTTACCTAACCCGCTCCCTAACCCTAACTCACTTAACCCGCCCCTATCCCAAAGTCTATCCCTAACGCACACTTACCTAACCCGCTCCCTAACCCTAACTCACTTAACCCACCCCTATCCCCACAGACCGTCAATATCCACACTTACCTGACTCGCACCCTAACGTCCGTCACTACCGCATACTCACACAGCCTTTTCCCATGTCGGCATCCTCGGCGTCGGTGTTGTCATCCATCGTGTCGGTCTTCTGCATTGTCGATGTTCTGGCACTCGCGATTCGCATCAGTCTTCTTCATTGTCGATCTTCTGGAGCTCGGGATTCCGTTGTCGGTGTTCTACGCTGTCGACTAAGTCAGATAGAACCATATATATATATATATATATATATATATATATATATATATATAAAACATTAATTTGTGTGTTGCTGTCATATGTCTGTTCAACAACATGGCATGCCCTTGATTACGTACCTTATGCAACATTGTTGGTTCATGCTGTCCCGCTTGGAACCATGATCTCGAGTGTGGCATGCACTGGTGATTATTGTGCCATGTACTACACAGTTTAATATTACTGTTGTTTCAGAGTAATGTGACATGCACATCTGCACATATATCCTTCACATGCTACATTGACATTTGATGATCCCTTATTGAAGATTAATGGCTGATGCTTTGCATAGCCATGGTTCCCTTTTTTGTCTGTATCTTAATTAATGGCATTAACCATGCGTATACATTTTATTACATATGCACTGATTTACATGTATGCACATGTTTATGGCCCTAATATGATCGGCATACAAATGCCCTTATTATGTGTAGCTAGTTATGTGCACTTATTCCATTTTGTTGTGCTGTAGTTCTTTGATCTTACCCGTGTACTGTGATATTTATAACACTGATGGTGATTGTGCCATCTATCCTATTATGCTTGCATGGCAATATATATATGGGCATATGACATCCAAGTCTACTTCTGTTGTTTACCTATTCAATTTGTTGTTTAAATGTTGCACATTACTGTATTTTATGTAATTTGTACAAAGACATGTTCATATAAATCCCCAATGCACTATGCGCATGTGTTAAGCATTGGATATTTGGTTCAATGTACCTTGTGAGGACTTGCAGGCCATCTTGTGTTGTGGACACTTGCATGTGCAATGTCCCTCCTTAGCTATGGTTGTCCTGCTTTGTTCTGTGCTTGCTTTCTCTCTCTGGCATTTCCTCATTGATGTTGGCCTATGTTGTCCACCTCTCTTCCCCTTTTTGCTTTGGCTTATGTTTCACATACATTTGGTATATGCATATGTGTATGCTCACCTTCCTGTAACATGTCATAATTATAATGTAAGTGTACTGGAACAATACAACTTTGTTTCACCATATTGGGTATCATAACATGTAAGACATATGTACACAGAGTCATGGCAATTGCATAGATTTCATCAGAGTCTATGTTTTATTTGCGTGTTGTAATTTACCCAGATATTGGTATGCTTCCTGCCTCACACAGGCTTGCAGTCCTTAGGTTTTATTATTCATATATTTCGTACCTTTTGCTTCCTATTCCATGTCACTGGTTTGGGTCTGTGTGATGAGCCATGTTTCTTTTTGGCTTATGTACTGTCATTGCATGTTATGCATCCATGTTGTATACCTGAACAGCCATCTGTATTGCCTGTTACATGGAGTGTGTTCTTTGACATACGGATCTCATTTCTCCTGAATTGGTGCTATGTATATTTATTGGTTTATTGCACAACTACATTAGTATTTTGCTATAGGACTGATGTTTGGCACTGTGCTTGTTGTTTGCCTTTTGCATGCTGGCTTGATGGGTTTCCTTGCCTGGATTTGGTCATCCTTGCAGTTGCTTGGTTTACACTTGCATTGCTGACATTCTAGTGGATGATGGTATTTGATATCCATTTTGTACTGCAATGACAGCACTCCTTATTTAGTGTTCTCCAGCACATGACTATCACACGGTTTGTAACATATGTATTTTTGCACTGGCCCATGACTAGTATGTATCCCTATCCTGTTTGTCATTTTTCATTTGCTTATGTTGTGTAGTCAAAATGTGTGATGGCTGTCTAGCTTACCTATCATTTATGTGTATTACTGACTTGGTCTGTAATACTAAATGGTAATTACTGAATGGTCTTTCCCATTCTATCTATCCCCCTGTAGAAAAAAAATACACATGACCCTCTGACTCTCCTTCTGGCCTTCCTATTCCATTATACCACTTGTGACCCCTCTTCTTCATAGTCACCCCACATCTGCATTTCAATCATCCTATTTTCTTGGGTGTATGCATTACTTATGTTTCTCACATGTCCTGCACATATTGTTAGCTACTGATAGCCATGGTGATCTGGCCGCGACTGCCCTTCACCTTACCTAATTAATTTTTTATTAGAAATGTTGTGGATTATATTAGATTCCACAAAGTGTCATGGGTGCATTTATATATGTCTGTCCACATATATTGCAATGATATTCATAATTGTTTGCAGATATTTGTTTTTATTTAGTAATTTCCAAGTATTACTAAAAGTTCCATTGGGCTTGTATACCTTCCATAGTTGTGCACTGGCAATGCACATATATTACTTATGGATGAGTTTTCCTTGAATACATATTTGCCATGGCTAATTGTGTTTGTGCTAACGTTGCTGGTTATGTCGGCTTTCTGATGAGGTATTCTCCATAGACTGGGGCAAATTTGCATACTATTTGGTTAGCCGTAAGTCTTATGAGTGAGGATTTCAAAACTGTAATTTTTTAGTCATCAGATCAGCAACATGGTTATAAGGATATGGTTCTCTTTGAAATAAGTGATCAAACTATACACATTGGTTTTGTTACTGTTGCAAGTTTTCTTGTAATTTGGATTATTTATGTAACCTACACATTTAAATTGCTGTGCTGAACTTTTATTACAAGGTATCATAAACAGTAATCTTTTAGATGTCTGAAATTTTTAATCTTGAGCTGGATTTAGGATGAAACTGGTGGGAACTGTTAAATTACATATAATTTTGTTAGGAGTTAAAAGTAGTGCAAATTAAATGTGTTTATTTATTTATTTATTTATTGGCATTTGTTTAATGTGCGTTAATATTATAAATGCAAACACTGTTTAGTGTAAGTAAAGCGATTGTTTCACAATCAAGGGTGCTGCTGACTGCAGCTGTTCTAAGCAGACTAACAACAAATAGGCACCAATGATTGTGATTCAGATTGCATCTGAAATTAGTCCGGAAAGCTTGTCAGCAGTGACCTGACTCACAAGTTTACCACCCTTCATATTCCTCACCCTTAATAAAACTGGTCTATTTTCTCTTTCTTGCTTTTCTTAACTATTTGTCTCTTTTTTGTTTGCATCTGCCATGCTTTCAAGATATCATATCTAAATAAGTTAAATGGAGCTTCAGTTTTTCATCTGAACCTCTGTAGCTTGTAACAGCTGCATTAAGCCCATATTAACTCTCAGAAGTTCTGTTTAATTGGTATGGGGTATCTCTTTGATGTGATTGCTCTTTTACACAGCTGGTAAATGCAGCATGTTAACACCCTACAGTTCTTTTAAATGAGTTGCTGAAATTAATCAGTTGGGTGTGTTGTGACAATCCTTTTCTAGCTTTTTAATGCAGTCTAATATCAAAATCCTTATTATAGAGGCTCCTACAGAGAGAAGGGTGGGGTTACTCATTTTTCTTCTCCCCCTTCTAGGGCCCTGCGGATAAATGTTGTATTTAATGGTAATTGCCAAAAATATATTCTTGTCTAAAGGCTTGGGGGTCCAGTATCTCTAAATGTTAAAAAATCAAACACAGATGGAAAAACATTTTCATTTTAGGTTCATAAGTTAATACAAGATTACTGATCCAGAGGAGCTTTTGTAGACTAGCTACAAGATCCCAGATCATAAAAAATCAGACATGAATAATTGTCTTGTTACAGTTTGCCTAATGAGGGCTTGAGAGGCAGATTTGGGGTGCATTTAATGATTAACTTTGGACCCATTCAATGAGGTTTTAAGGAGCCAGACCAGAGGTGTATTTGCCATCCATTTGTCCAGGCTATGCTTAAAAATGGTCAGGGAGCTACTTTGTTTTGGTTTCACTTAGTAATCTCGAAATACTAAAATGTCAAATTTTAGTATTTTGAGACTATAAAGTCGAAAGTGCAGTTACACAAAACTGCATAATATCAAATGCGGAAATGCCGAATCCGCAGTTGTGTTGTCTCGTTCGTGATGTGCGGTGCGGTTTGTGGATTTAGCTGGGGATTCAGGTAAGTGGTGTTCCTGTAAGGGTATTGGGTAGGGATTTTAGTGTGTGAGCCTGTGTAGTGGTGAGTTTTATGTGTTTGTGTGTTTAGTGCAACCTCGGCGTTAGTATATATAAGTAGCAGGGGTGTGGGGGTAGGGTAGATGTGTTTGTTTGTTATGTTGTGTTTGTGTGTGTTGTTTTGTTTGTTGTAGTCAGATTAGGTAGGTGCATGTGTGCTTGTTTGTGTGGTGGTGTGTGTATGTGAATGATTGCGATTTTGAATTTCGCAGTTGTGGGTGTCTTTTTTTGGGCTTTTAGCTTTACAGTCTCGAGATACTAAAATTTGGTATTTTAGTATTTCAAGATTATAACGTGAATCCCTTTGTTTTACATTCTAAGGGAAGTCTATTCCATAAAAAAGAGATCCTCTGAGAGAGATCTGTATCTTACAAACAGGTCCTATTTATATTTCAATGGAAATTTAGACCTCTTAAGCAGATATTTAATGAGTTAGGCCCACTCTGGAGATTCTTGAAGTCAGATGAGGAGTTTATGACTTTTCTAGGTTTGCAGACATCCACAAAGTTTTTCAGCCAAAAGCCTTTGGTGTCAGCTTGCCAGCAGAGAAATAAATACCAAACAGAAGTGGTCCTAAGACCAGTCCCTGGGGGACACCTCTCATAATTATGCTTTATAAGGAGAGTGTGACACCAACACTAATCGATTGGGCTCTGTCAGTGAGCCAGTTTGCTATCCAGCAGTTAACATTTAGTTGATTAGCTTATTGGTAATTCCAGAATGAAGAATAGCATCACATGCCTTTGCCATGTCTAGGTGGGCAGTGTGAACTGATTTGCCTGCATAGAATGCATCAGTGACCTGTTAAAAACAGTGTACAAAGTTCATGAGGCAAGATCTGCCTTTAATGAATCTAAACTAGCTTAGATCCAGGGCTTGCAGATTGCCTATGTCCTTGTTCATAAATGTCAAAATGATACATTCAACTGCTTTACAGCTAAGGCTGGTGAGGCTTATAGGTGTGTAGTTCACAAGGTCAGTAGTATGTCCTCCCTTGTAGAGTGGGATGACTACAGTAGTTATCCATACCTCTGGTATGACTCGAGGATAGGCTGAGATTAAGCTGGCTTAGTAGCAAGACTATGAGAGAGTATCTGGTACTTACAAAGAGGCAACCTGGCACATGATCAGGACCCATGGAGCTAGTGTTTTTGACCTTGAATAAAGCCACCCAGGACTTGCTTTGTACTTATTAGAGGGGGCTGACATGGGTACACAAATTTGTTGTGGAAAGTTGGGGGGCTGGAGGAGTAAAGTTTGAGCTAAATTTGTCAGTCAATATGTTGGCTACATCTTCAGGTGAAGAATAGGCATTGTTGTTATGCATTAGAGCTGTCCAGTGCTTGTCATTAGTTCTAAGGTTTCATACATAACTGGAGAAGGCATTGAAGTGGTTTTTAGCATGGGTGACTTGGAGAATTTCAATTTGCATCTGAATTATTCATTGACTTTTTTGAGTTCTCCACTAGATGCTTGGTATTAAGTTTACATATACTAGCTGAGACTTTCTTCCCTTTTTTAATGTATAATTTATTTATACGAGGGTTCCACCATTCAAGTTTATTCCTGAACTTGGCATTGTATTTGTGCCTTATTGGGACTGATACTTTAACACATGCTTTGAGATGGGCATAGAAATTATCTGCCACTTTTTGTAGTGTGTGTGATAGGGTCACCAAGATAAGGTTAGAGCTGAAATTTCAATTGGTCATCAGTTAGTTGGAATAGGTTTGGCTTACAGTGGCCTCTTAAGATATTTTTGTGTTTTGTGATAGATCTAGTTTTACCATAATAGTGAATGTTCCTGAACAGTAGGAACAGTAGTGAATTTGGCCAGTGATCTGGTAACTTAAGACATTGAGCATAATGGGCTATATTGGTGAGAACCAGATACAATATAGTAGTACCCCTAGTTAGCCCTAGACGTAAATGGTCCAAGGAGCTGGCATTGATTAAATTCAAGAATCTTTGTGCATATGTATAGTGACGGCATAAGTTTCACAGTTAATGGGCAGGTACTTGATGACACCCAAGTGAATAGTGTTGGATTTGATTGAGATGGATGCCAGTTTGTTTAGATATGCATTGTGGGCTGCAGGTGACATGAAAGGGATTCAGTAGTTTGCTCTGATGTGATACAGAGTTATATTTACTGTGAGAAAGATATGGAGGAATTAAAGCTTGTTGTGTTACCTTAAGAGTCTGGAGGTGAACTGAATTCTAACAAAAGCAGACTCACCCCCCCACCCCCCCAGCTCAATCACTTTTGGCATTGGGCCAGAAAATGTGATAGCTATAAAAACCCTGTACTGTGGGGGTGCAGTCATTGTTCTGAAACCATGTTTCAGTAACAATACCGATATCTACATTTTTAAGAGTGAGGGATGCCTGTAAGGAATGCTACTACCTGTTAAGGTTTATAGGATTGAGCAGCACTACCTTTATGTAGTCTTGATTTTATCTGGCCCTGTCTACATAAGTGATTTGAGGAGACAGACCTTACCTACAAGAATCACTACAGGGGAAGAGATAATCCTGGCTGAGGACAAAGGTGCAGGCCATCCCTAGAAAAGCAGTTAGGGTTGTCAATCATCTCCTCCCAGGCTGATATATATTGAGCCCACCTTTGAATGACACCAACAGATAAGCTAATGGTTAGAGTCAATTATCTTTTGATTGTATTGTGGCATCATTCTTTGTGATGGTAGGATACTGCTCAAGGCTAATTTCAAAGCAAGTTCCTATGTATATTCCAAGAGCACCATCATGTCCCTCTTCATATGATCTAAGTGGGTGTGTCCTGCATCATTCACTCCCATGTGCACAGTGACCAGGTAGTATGTCTACCTAGGGTGAAGGCACATGAGAACGTAGTGACACTGTGCATCTTGGCATCTAGCAGGCCACTGACCATCATCCTAGTAAATGTTGCATCTGTGAGTCTGAACATGTAGTCACCTATGGCCAAGATGCTGTCAGCTGTGTTGTCTTGGCCTTGCTGTTTTAAGGGCTTCTGCTTGCCTGATGAGTGACCCCTTTCCATAGTTGTGTTAGAATGTGCTCTGTGCTGGTTTTGATCTGTTGGTGAGGGGTTGCAGACGGGTTGTAGATTTGGGGCTTTGGCTGATCCCGAGACATAGGAGTTCTTGGAGGCTTGCATAGAAATTTTTAATGGCATCAACATATGATATCTTTGTTTTGACAGTGTGTGGATATTGCATAGGTGTGGGTGGAGGTACGACAGTGTTTTGCTTGGCTCCAACTTGAAATGTTGGCATTCATAATGCTGAGTGGCAACAGACAAAAAAAAATCACAAATCCAGAAAAAGAGCAAATCTTGAACATCACTCTTCTCCTCTAAACTTCTTTTTTGCAAGGGGCAAGCCTCCCTGCACCCTCGATGTGGAGGGCCACCCCCCCCCCGACTTATTTAAACCAACTCCAAGATCACCATATCTTGGGGAAAAGAAAATATTCTTAGAAATGGCCATCTTAGATTTGGTATATGCATATCTCTTCTTTTGGCCATTCATTTTCTGTGTCTTGAGACTTGCTCTAGTGGGTCCCGACATTTCAAATGGTTACCATTTTGCTGTCTGTAAGAGGGATGCTTCCAGTTTAGTTAATTATTTGCACCACTCACAGACAGAGCTCCTTGGGTTGAACAGCAGTTTATTTTCAGTGAGCATGCAGCAGACCTTACACCACCTTAAAAAAGCAAGTGCTGGCAGTGGAAGGTGGAGTTAGTAAGCTGTTTTCCCATGCTGAAATGGAAGGCGGAGTTAGTAAGCTGTTTCCCATGTTGAGCAAAGCAGCCATGTAGAGAGAGTCAATGAGGGACAGAAAGAGGTGCTGTATAAGTATTTAAAGGGAAAGGTTATTGGACTGGCGATGCTTCATGCACCTCTCTGTGCAGATAAGCACAGCTGATAGCTAAGTTGTGGGTTTTTAATGTTAAGGTTTATTTAATGTTCAATGGAATGGCATTAATAAGCAGTATGGCATTGCATATCATATAAGGTCTTCAATGTCAATATTTTATTAAGACAAGTCTGGGTAAACGATCAGACTTTTAATGAAACTGCAGTTTTTTCATACTCATATCAATCAAAAGGGTTTTGCTGCTATCTAGGGCAGTCCTTCAGGTGACTAGAGGTGACTAGGGGTTCACATTCTAAGCTCAGAGCTTCTATATGGCGTAGCAACAGATTAAGTCTGAAGATTTCACATCTGTCATCCTTCACAACAAATGCAGATATGGGTTAATTTGCCATTTCCAGATATGTCAGGTACCTCTTGTAATATGGCTATGGGAAACCTCAGTGCTGCCTAGTGAATCTTCCACAACCCTCCTGGAAATAAGCAGTCATTACTAAATACAATCCTGGTTATTGAATACAGTATCTATGGTATTTCACTGGGATGAAATGGCTAGGCTTGAAATGACCTCCAGGTCAATAGCCTAGTAATCTCCTATGCTCCTATGACCTATCTCTTTTTCAGATATACAGACTGGTTGAGTTTCTGTGACTCTAAATCTTATTTCTTATATGTGCCTCCCAAGAGACAATCAATTGCACATAACCACTATGTATGGCACATGTCTACAATAACTCTCAAATATTCCTGGGATCCATTTAGGTGGAGTTCCACAAATAGACTTCATCTCCAGGTATAAAAAACTCACCCTGGTGTTTTCATCAAATATCTCCTTCTGCTACAACTTTTTTTGAACTTTTGTTTTCATATCTGAAAGAAGTCAGTGAAATGTCATTCAGCCTTCTGGATATAACTCTTTTTGCCTGAGATAAACTTCTCATCCCTTGTGGAGCAATTCTGTGCTTAAAATTTTTGACAGTTTTATTTGCACAGTAACACCTTTTATTTGCTTTACCTTTCCTTATGTATAGACCTTCTCTCCTAGTGGTGTAGCATGAAGTGGAGTGGATGTCGCACGACACATTCTCCTCCTCTTCATACATTTTGCAGATTCAATGCTAGTGAAACATGATTCATTATTAGAAATTGTCATTTCTAGAATACCATGGTTAGAAAACAAATTTGTTTTTCATTAGCTGTTTGAGAAGAAGATTTTACAGCATAGGTTCATAGGTTGGTACTAGGCTATCAGCACTAGGGCCTATACAAGCCTAGCCATAATGATTCCCTGGCTATTTCTTCCCACACTATTTACTTCCCTGGACCCCTGTCTAGCAGGGTGACTGACATGATCCCTGGGGTGAATTTCCTCTCTCCCATCCAGTCATCAAGGTTCCTTTTGAAGAGGGCCAAAGAGGCACTCTGCTTGACATGTATGGGCAATCTATTCCAGAGTCTGGGGAGTCTCTGGGTCAGGAACCTATCCCTCCAGCATGTTTTGTTTATTGTGATGACAAGGTTTAGATCCCTGAAGCATGTGGCTCTGAGGGATTGGAATTTCTTTAAGTGTAGCATGTCCAACAGCTCTGGGTTTGACATGGCCTTGAATGTTAAGCAGAGACCGCCTCTGAGTAGACGATATGCGACAGAGTATAGCTGGAGTTTTTTAAAGTGGTCAGCATAGGGCATCTGCTTTAGGCCTGTGATTCTTTTAGTGAGGTATTTCTGCAGCCTTTCCAGTTATTGCAGATGTCTTGAGAAGTACATACCAAATGGGGCATTGTATTCTATAATGGGTCTAATGAGGGATGAGTACAGTGGGACAATGACCTCCTTTTTTCTGGATGAAAAGCCCTTAGTGATGAAGTGTGCCACATAGAAGGATTTCCTGACTGTTGTGGCGATGTGGTTATCGAAGGTGAGACCACTGTCCACCTGTGTCCCTAAGTCTCATCACACTTTCGGTGTCTAGTGTACTGCCACCTATATGGTAATTCACAGATACATGTTTTTTCCCAAAGGGGATAACTATACATTTTTTGGCATTGAGCTTGAGCCCATGGCTCTGGCACCAATCATCTGTTTCTGTAAGGCCCTTTTGTAGAGTAATACCCATTCATTCATTCATTCAGGCTCTGTCTTTTGCTGTTATTGACTATCTCAGGACAGAACATAACAAAGGCAGAGAAGATGCTATTGCATTTCTGGATTTCCCAGAAGTATTTGATGCAGTACGCCATGTTGCAACATATCCATACTACTCGGCCATATGATATTGGCGGGTTTGATAGTTATCATATTTATTACATAGAATGTAACACGTGACAAATATCTCAACCAGGTACAATTCCCCTTTTGGTATATACCTTTCTAAGCACCTGCAGCAATTGGAGAAAAAACAAAGGTTCCTCACAAGGAAAATTCAAGGTCTTTACCATCTGTCATATGGTAATTGTCTGAAATCACTGTCACTTTATTCTGGTTCATACAGACTACTCAGAGGTGATCTCTGCTTTGCATAGAAGGCAATCTCTGACCCTGCTTTATTGGAAAATGCTTCATATCTGAAAGTCAAATGGTAAACAGGTTACTCACACTAATGACCTTAAGCTGGTATGTGACATTAATAAAACCTGCTGGAGGGATAGATTTGTCTCCCAGAGGTTACCACACCTTTTGAACAGACTCCTACTTCATGTAAAACAGAGCACCTCATTGCCCCTCTTCAAATGCAATCTGGACGATTGGATGGGTGACCGTAAAGTCACCCCGGGGGTTCAACCTGTGTCCCTCTTGGACAGGGCAGTAGGTGCTGATCATAGAAATATGGGTAGGAACTTTGCTAGGCTTATAAAGGCCCTAGGGCCATTACCCTAGTAACTTCTTATGATCCCATGAATCATCACTGCAATCCTAGCATGCATCCCTTAGATATCTGTCTGGTTATGTAATATTCACAACTTTTGTAAATTCTGGGAGCTTCATGCTCATACAATCAGGGCTCATGGCACAAGAGAGATTGGACCCACCTCATTGCAGAACATGTCAGGGTTTACCATAATACCACTGGCTCAGTGGGAGTTAAGAAGGGAGTCAAAGGACTGCAAAAAATAAAATAAAGGAAATAACAGACATTTACTGGTAAAACCCTATTTCAGCAGAGCATGAGTTTCTACTTGCAATTAAATTTGTCCGGATGAAATTTTAAAATGTGAAATTGTTTGAACTTGCCCGCAAATTTAACCAAAATCAGCACTATTAAAATATTGCCAGTAATAAGAATGCAGAACAGCAGAAGTGCAATCTGACCTAAAACTAAGGTTGTATTACAGTTCACTGTACATAAGCACACCCTAAACATGTTTCACAGAGCTTTGTTTTAGAAGGCACAACACAAAAACATGTAACTACTTTGCGGTATGCTTGTTCAGTTTATTGTGCAAGGTTTCTTAGATGTTTGCAAGGCTGCTGCCAAAGAGAAGCTGGAGTAGCACAGTCCGAGTGGCTGTATCTAGTGTGGCACTTGAATGGGGAATACTTTTGTAAAATTAAGTAGGCACAGTAGTTTGTTTGAATTTCATGTATAATTTTTTGCCTGTTTTAAATCTTGATGTTTCCACTAAAAGTGTACAAAATTAATGTTCTACTCCTGGCCTAAAAGACACATATGGTACATTGACTGAATGGCTGTCAACCTTTACTGCAATCCCATGCCTCAGTTAAGATCTGTGAGACTGAAACAGGATACAGTACTTAACTTTATTAACTTGTTAACTACTATGTGGTTTGGAATGTCACTCTTCTAGCAGCCTACACGTCTTACATTCTAGAGCATTTTCTGAAAAAAACTTCAAAAGCATAAGATAAACAAACAAATGTAAATATTTTGTGAACAATAAAAGGTATTAAAACCGTACAAATAGCAATGTTAACACGAAGAAATATTCATTACAGTGATAATAGTCTGTGAATTCACAGTCTTCCCATAAATATTATAATATATTGTAATGCACATAAACCCCAAATTACAGTTTTTGTAAAGTTTCACAATTTTTTTATATTTTGAAAACTGTACAACCTAGACATATATTGTATAGTTAGCACATTTTGTTAACCAGACATAAACTTTCACATAACAAGAATTTCTTCTATCAGTGCATGTTTACTGAGCTATTTACAAAAAATATGAAAACATATGTTTAATTGTATAAATAGCAATACAGTAATACTGAATATCTCTCAAGATGTGCAACTTACAGTGCAAATATCAAAGGCAGTTTTCTTAAACAACATCTAAGGTTTTATTTGTTGTCATGCAACAGTTTTGTAAGTCCCTTGTTTTATGAAGTATTAAATACATATGTAAATATTGTTTATTTTTATAATTATTAGCAAACAACTGGCAATATTTCCAATATAGTGTGATATAAACCAGCACTGACAGTGAATTGTCCTGTCGCCCACATTGGCATTTCACACAATTTCTTCTTGTTCTTTCGGCTTTTCCCAGTTAGGGGTCACCACAGCGGATCACCTGTCTGCTCACAACTGACAGTGGAGTTTTATGGTGTCAAATTGCCAGCCCGGCACCCAATCCCAATATACCTCAATAATATGTAGGTCTCTCAGTTATGAAAATATGAGCATAAATTTGAAAATATGAATAATAAGTGGCAAACAAAGATTAATTTCTCCATTGCAGAACATCCTAGACTAGCGTTGTTAGTGTCATTTTGTTAATAACTCCTTCTTTTTCTAATCTTGCCTGGTAAGTCACTTCTTAAGGAAGCCAGACCTCAAAAAGTTCTGGACACCATAAGGCAGTATGGGTGTGAACTGGAAGCATACAAAAAAGGTGTTTTAGGCTTCAATGAATTAACAAAATAAACTATATGTTGGAGCTAGCAGCTTGTTAGGAGTACGTATTGATCATATGTTGCATGATATTTCGGCCATGCAGTAAAGTACAACAAAGATGGGACATAATCCATTCTGTGGCAAAACCTGTACTAAGAATGAGCAGTTCTCTCATAAAAACTATATAAAGGTAGATAGATAGATAGATAGATAGATAGATAGATAGATAGATACATAGATAGATAGATAGATAGATAGATAGATAGATAGATAGATAGATAGATAGATTAGGAGTCTTTTTCATTCTGGAAGCACTAAAAATATTAAAGATGCAATGAACAAAATGTCTTTATTATGTTTAGGCCAGTTTGAGTGATAATTTTTCGTGTCATTGTCCTATTCAGAATGGGTATTACAATAACTTCTTTAACTATAGGTAGAAAAACACCTATTCTAGAAAAAAAGGAATTTATGTTCTGGAAAAGTACTTCCCATAGAGCATCTAAGCAGGACAGAACCAGTTCAGTATTGGTAGGATTAACAGCAAAATCATTCTGTTGGACCCAGTACAGCAGACCTTTTCCCAGTACCAGTCAGAAAGCATATGCTGAAAATCACTGCTTGCTCCACTAAATGTGGTTTGGAATTATGTATGCCTAATTCAGGATGCCTTACTCATGAAAAACAGAGTAACAGTCTCACATCCACAGGCAGAAAGTGTAGCCGATCATTCTGGCAATATAAAAATCACCAGAGATAAGAACATCCCCTTTCTGTGCAAGATTGAGTAATGATGATTGAGAACATTTGCCCTAAGTAGGCCCTGTTACCTCCACTCAGTCTTTCTTGAGGCTGTGAAGTGCTCAATGATATCAATACCTGAGTATATCTGAGTGCTGCAGTCAGCATTGAATGTGCTTAATCTGGAGCAAAAGAAAAGGTGCTGCTCATAATATAACCTGCACCTGCTTGTGACCATTTCAAAATGAGTTGACCCAACAACAGTATCAGGTGACTATTGAAGCACTAGGGAAGTCCATATCTTGGAAAAACTTTGTGGTCATGGGACTGATTCAAGTGGAGCTCCAGGCTGACCTACATCAGACCATGATCTAACAAGAAAAGTAATTTATCCATCATATTCATGGTAACCATACCCAATAAAAAGTACAGACAATAGCCATTTTGGTGGGTTGAAATAACTTGAACAAACCTGAATCCTTCCATGATCTAGGGTAACAAAACATTTTATACATGTAACAGATGCAGGTTAGTGTCTTAATACCAGCCACTGAAGTTGCTTTAGTTTGAGGGAGTAATGTATCTTATAATGATGGTTGTCAGCAAATTTTGTAATTTTATTATAACACCAGACAAGTAAGGAGAACTGATTGGATTGTAAATTGGCAAATATGGGGGCTGCATATAGAAGAGTAGGAATGAGAAGAAGTGAGGCAAAGCTTATCCTAGTCTGTTATGTTAGACAGGGTTTGGCTGTGTAAGCAGCTCTGAATGTTTTATTGAGTTTTCTTTACAGCCTGTTTTATATGCTACTCAAATTTTAGGGTTTCATCAATGATAATCCCCTAGTAGTTTGGCAAGGGTTACCGTTTCTATCTTCGTATTGTTTGATGATAGACATGAGAAGCAATTATTTTGGTTGGATAGTTGCTTAGGGGCAAATTACATATGTTTATTTGGAAGGAGCTGTGCATCAGTTAGCCAAGTATGAATCTGTGAAATAGCTTCTTGGGTGTGCTGTTGTAGTTTAACCATGTTTTCATCAGAGCAGATAATTGTGGAATCTTCTGTATATTAGGTGATGGTTGTTTGGTAGCTGAATGCTGGCCATTAATGAATATATTAAACAGTAGTGGACCTGATATGGACCTTTGAGGGACACCCATGGTAAATGGGAGAAAGAAAGAGATGTTGATGTTCCACTTTACAGCTTGTTGCCTGTTTGACAGGTAACTGTTAAACCAGCATAGAGAGAGTTTATCAAAGACTAAAGAAGTCATCTTGCATTGTACTTTATGGTGTGAAACCATGGTGAAGTATTTGGACAGATCAAGGAATATGGAATAGACAAGTTATTTTTGTTTCTGCTTTGATTTACTGCTGTTACAAAGCTTAGTTGTGCTTTGATGTGGACAGAAACCATGTTGTGCATGGGGAAAGTAGTGAGTTTTCAGTAATGTATATAAGGAATTGGGATTGCATACACTTTCAGGTATTTTAGACAGAGGAGAAAGGATGTTTATGATCCTGTAACAGAACACTTCACTGGAGTTTCTACTTTAATGTAGGGGAAATATGTAGGATTTTTACCACAGAGAAGAAACATAGCTTTCCTTAATAGACCAGTTTATTTAAAGGACACAGAGTATGCCAGAGCATCTGCTGCTATTTCAATGCATTCAGTTGGTAAGCTGCCTGAGCAAGGGTAATGGGTTTCAAAGTTTTAAGTAGTTTTTGATAGTGGAAGTTGGAATGGGTTGAAAATAGAGAGCTTGACAATGAGCTGGGGGTCTGGTGGTGTTATACTAGTTTTAGAAGATTGGGTGTACACAGCAACTTCAGTACTTGCCACTTTTCAGTTAATCCACCAAAACTATTCTGCTCAATAGTAAAATGCCTCTGGAAACCAATAGTTCCTTATCATTTAAAGGGATTTCATCTAGTCTAAAAAGAAAAACATTGACTCACAAGATGATCACACCACTTACATTATATTGCCAGTGAGCAAATACTCCCTACAGGTTACGACATACTAAGAGTAGACCGGCTAAACAAGAAAGGAGGCAGTGTAGCTATAATATTTAAACAGCATCTAAACATCCAGATCTTAAAATCATCAGCTCCACAAATAGACAATGAAGAAATAATATATACCAACCTCAAAATTAACCGAAACAAAACCATCAACATAATTGGATGCTACTTCCCACCTCGCCAAAACATCCCTCCACTAGAAAACCTCCTCAGCTGGTCTACCCACCATCTCCCCCAAGAAACTATCATTTTAGGTGATTTCAATATTGACTGGCAGTCCTGTTCTGGCAACCATCCAACCCATCATGTAAACCTTCATGGCTTCACCCAAATAGTCCAGTCGCCAACCAGGATAAATAAAAACTCCAGCAAGCACACTACCCTGGACTGGATACTAGTCAGTAAGAGCCCCAAGTCATATATAACAGGCTGCTTATCAGATAGCCTTAGTGATTACTCCCCAACATTCCTACTCAAAAAATACCTATACCAAGCTAAATCTGTCATCTACCATCAAATACGTAAAAAAACTAAACTTTAACCCACTCACATTCATCTTATCCCTCAAAGACTGTAACTGGCATCCTCTAAAGTACCTCAGTCTTGATGACGCAGTTGAATTTTTTAATACTACCTCCCTGAGCATCCTTAATTACCATGCCCCCATAAGACTTTCCAGAACCAAAGCACAACCCTCCCCATGGCTACAGAAAACCACTAAGTCAGAAATGAAAAACAGGGATAAAGCCTGGGAGCACTGGCACAAAACCACAACCCCCTCAGCTAGACAGAAATTTCTAGAACTACGCAATAGAGTCAAAAAGCTAATAAAACAGGACAAATTCCAATACTACCATTCTGCCCTAGACTCCTCACAACACAGCCCCAAACAATTCTGGTCCTACATAAACTCCATCCTCCACCCAGGTAAAGTCAGAACCCCTCCTCCTAACATCCCTCACTCCTCAGGAAATATTGCTACCTCATTCAACACACACTTCACACAAACCATACTATCACTAGCTAAACAACACAACCCCCCTACTCTCCAACCCACACCTTCAACTAGTAATCTCCCCACTGCCTTCACTTTTTCTCCTGTACTTACCTCCAACATAAAAAGAACTCTTAACTAAACTTAAGCCCAGAAAATTAGCAGCAGACAACCTCCCAAGTGAACACCTACAAATCGCAGCTGATGCTCTGGCCTGCCCAGTATCCATCTTGATTAACCAATCTCTATCAGAAAGTTACATTCCCACACTGTGGAAAGTATCATGTATAATTCCCCTCCACAAAGGCGGACCCTCCACAGAACTAACCAATTACCGCCCCATAGCTATTCGCTCTCCACTCTCCAAAATACTAGAGAGATGCATACACTCTCAGGTCTCAGACTACCCCCTTACTAACAACCTCCTTTCCAATATTCAGCATGGTTTCTGACCAAACCATAGCACCACCACTGCCTTACTCTCCTTTACTATCACTATCCTTCAGCATAAAAACAATGGCTATCTCTCCTCTGCTACATTCCTAGACCTATCTAAAGCATTTGACATGGTCCCACACAAACAACTTATCTCTGTCCTCAATAACCTATCCTTCTCTCAATCAGTCACCAACTGGTTTCAGAGTTACCTGTCTGACCGCCAACAATCCGTTGTATGGCAGAATGACATATCTCCCCAACTACCTGTCTCCATAGGGGTTCCCCAAGGATCCATCCTTGGACCCCTACTCTTCTCTGTTTTCACCAATAATCTAGCCTCTGCCACCAAACATGGTACACTCATACAATACACAGATGACTCAACCATCATCTGCTCAGCCCAGTCCCTACCCAAACTGCAAAAAGTCACACAGGAAGCCTTTTCCTCTGTTGAAACTTGGTTATCCGATGCCCAATTAATACTCAATCCAAACAAAACTAAACTACTCATCTTCCAACCCACCAAACATACTCAAAACAACTCTCACTTTAACATCACAGCAAAAGACAACACCACTATATACCCAACTGAACACACCAAATTGCTAGAAGTGGAAATAGACAATAAACTAAAATTTGACATTTACGTATCCATGACCATAAAAAAAGTCCACAAAAAACTAGGAGTGTTATACAGAAATAAGAAACTTCTCACCAAAGCAGCAAAGATTTCAATAGCAAATTCCCACCTTATCTCCACCCTACTTTATGCCTCTCCAATATATACCAACCTAAGGCAATGCAATCTAAACAAGCTAGAGACCTGTTACAACAAAATCGCCAAATTCGCCAAAGGGGCATCCTACCGTAGTCACCACTGTCTCTCGCTTGCTGAACTGGACTGGCTTGAACTCCCTCACCTCCTTCAATGGTATCAACTCTCACTCGCCCACAAACTAGTAAACCATCCACTAAATGTCCCATCCCTCCAGAATCTACTCCAACCCTATCGCACCACCAGACCACTAAGATCCAGCAACAAAAATCACTTGCAGATCACTAAAGCCAGTAACTCTGCTGGTGAAGCACTATTCTGTTGCACCATAGCCAAATTATGGAACTCCCTCCCATCCACAATTACCTCCATACCATCATGCACCCACTTCAAAACTTTACTAAAAGCGCACCTAAAAACATGCTGGCTATGCCCTTGCAACTCCCACTCTAATATCACCCACCCGATCCAACCACTACCTTTCTTTCCACTCCACTAACTACCTTGATTATAGCAAGCTCAGATGCTCATAAGCCTAGTACTTATTATACAGCATGAACTTCTTATTGCAACATTTGTTAATGTCTGTTATGTACTTCACAGATAAAGATTCTAGTTGTCTACTGATGTACTATGTTCTTCATCTGTAAATATGTTGTAAGTAATTGCTATGTTAAATTGTTAATCGCTATGTAATCCAATGTAACTACTGTCAGTTTATTTTAACTGTGGAGCTTTTCTCCCCGAGCCTCCGCTGAAAATGGACCTACATCCAGTCAGACACTCCCGGTGAACAAATGTAAATAAATAAATAAATAAATAAATTACATAATCACATCAGAAAGTCTTAAAGCATCTTTGTGCAAAACCAACAATCCACAACCTCCGTCGAGCCAAAACATTCTGGATAAAATCCAATACCATAGAGTTACGGCAAAACAAATATTCTACCTCCACCATTTTCTCCAGATGATTTTGTGCAAGTGTTCTTTACTGCTTTGCAAAATCAGTGTAGTTGTATGAGCTCCCTCAATATGAGCTTTACCTTTCTCTGTTCTATGTAAAGAAGAAACAAGAAAATGAATCTCTTCCAGAACACGGAACTGTATGCAGTGATGGCCTCTACCAAGATGCATGGCAACAAAAGTTAGCCATCAGCTACACAATGACCAGTGCAAAGAGGTAGCTATTATACCCATTTCCAAATGTAGCAGCCAGGATGCACATCTAAATAAATGCCAGTCTCATTACTACCGTTTTTGATAAACTGTTGGAGAGCGAAGTGTAATATCAAATAAGCTCTTACATTTGCTAGTACAATACTGTAATCATTCATCAACATAAATTCATAAAAGTAGAAATATCCAAACTGCATTATTCACCCTTCTAAATGCAGTACTCTAAACGTCTCATTGCAAGAACTCTTTTCATTGATCTCATCAAAGCTTTTGACAACATCAAACTACAATCTCTTCTAAACTGAGTCTCCTGCTTCAGTTCCTCTACAATACAGTTTGCAAGGTACCATTCTGACAGAAACTTTGTTGTACAAACATATATTCAATGTCATCCCTTCAAAATAGCTGTCCCAGGCCTAATTCTTTTAAGCCTCTTCATTAACCAATTTCAGAATAACCTTAAATTATATAACAATCTTTGCACAAAACAATATTGGACAGCCATTAAACAAATCTCTTTATATGGCTACATAACAAGTAATTTATACTGAATACTAAACAAAGAACGTTATTTTCTTTGGTACACTGCCAAAGGCTAACAACTTTTCTGATCTTGCAGCCTGTCTTACTCACAACAAACACAAAGCTGAATGTGATTTCTCCTTCACATGGCTAAACCTAGAACTTAATCCCAGTTTAACAATGTCAACTCACATCAACAACCTAAAAGCAAAAATAAATGCAACTTTATATGGCTGATGGCAGAGCACAAACTGCCAAAAACATATTAAACTGAAAGTAGAAAATGGACTACTCTTATTTGCAAATAACTCAGAAAAAAGCTCATTAACTTCTAGAATTTCTCCAGAAGGGTCTGCCACTCCATTTTCTTTTCCCCTAATCACAGCATCACTGAACCATTACAGACAGTACAGTAGTGCAGCGATTAACATTGTTGCCTCACAGCAAGAGGTTATCAGGTTCAGTTCTTTGCTGGGGTGTTTGCTGTGCAGTCTGCATGTCCTCCTTGTATTCTTGCTGGCTTTCTCCAGGTGTTCCAGTTTCTTCCCACATTCCAAAGACATGCGTCTGGAGCATTTCTCCCCAGACCTCTGCTGAAACTGGGCTCTGTCCCAGACGGACTTTCCCGGTAAATAAATGTTAAATAAATAATATAAAAAAATAAATATCAAGAATGTAAAAAGGGTAATTGTACAGAAACTTTCCTGCTAACTCTTACACACAAAACCCTATATAATAACATATTACTTACACTCAGCTACAGGTTGTAAATGAAGAGCGCTCCCTACCAACACTCCCATGCAAACAATCAGCTGTACATCAAAGAGCTGCAAATAACTTAACCTCCACCAAAAATGGATTCTGAATTCTTTCTAGGCCTTAAATTACAGGATGCAAAGTCAAACAACATGAAAAACTGCCCCTCAGAGAAAGATTTCAGACTAAAATTATTAGAACGCCTACAAAATAGTGCAACATGCTAATAGTGCTTTAAACAACCTGCTATAAAATGAAAGCATATGTACTCAGTTGTGACAACGACACTGTTTTCAATTCAAACTCTCAGGCTAATGGTTATTGACCTTTGGTCATGCAAATAATATATACAGTTGTACAACATACATCTATCTTAGTGTATACACTAACACTTTAAACTAATGCAAACCCACTGATTTCATCATAATAGTACTCAGCAATAATGCACTATACTGTAGTTTATAATCTCCGTTGTTACTGGGGATGCACAAGCCAGTGCACTTCTTTGTGCCAGTCCCAAGCCCGGATAAATGGGGAAGGTTGCGTTAGGAAGGACATCTGGTATAAAATTTTGCCAAATCATACATGCAGACAACAGTACAGATATACATACTGGATCGGTCAAGGCCTGGGTTAATAATGACCGCCACCAGTACTGTTGGCCAACAGGATGCTGGTGGAAATTGTTGGCCGAAGGAGGAGAAGAGGGGGAAGGCATGCCCGAAGGCAGATAAAGGCTAGGACTGTGGTAGTGAGGTTCGGAACTTTGAATGTTGGCAGTATGACTGGTATAGGGAGAGAGCTAGCTGATATGATGGACAGAAGGAAGGTTGGTATATTGTGTGTGCAAGAGACCAGATGGAAGGGGAGCAAGGCTAGGTGTATCGGAGGCAAGTTTAAATTGTTTTATCATGGTGTGGATGGGAGAAGAAATGGTGTATGGGGTTATCCTGAAGGAACAGTATGCTAAGAGTGTTTTGGAGGTGAAAAGAGTGTCTGATAGAGTGATGTTTATGAAGCTGGAAATTGATGGTGTAATGATGAATGTTGTTAGTGCATATGCTCCACAAGTTGGGTGTGCGATGGATGAGAAAGAAAAATTTTGGAGTGAGTTAGATGAAGTGGTGATGACTGTATCCAAGGGTGAGAGACTGGTGATTGGAGTAGATTTTAATGGGCATGTTGGTGAAGGGAACAGAGGGGATGAGGAAGTGATGGGTAGGTATGGTGTTAAGCAAAGGAATGCAGAAGGTCAGATGGTAGTGGATTTTGCGAAAAGGATGGACATGGCTGTGGTAAGTACGTATTTTAACAAGAGGGAGGAGCATAGGGTGACATACAAGAGTGGAGGGAGATGCACACAGGTGGATTATATCTTACGTAGAAGGGCCAGTCTGAAGGAGATTGGAGACTGTAAAGTGGTGGCAGGGGAAAGTGTAGTTAGGTAGCATAGGATGGTGGTTTTTAAGATGATGTTGGTAATCAAGAAGAGGAGGAGGAGTATGAGGGCAGCACCAAGGATCAAATGGTGGAAATTGAAAAAGGGTAATTGTGAGGTGGAGTTCAGGGAAGAGTTAAGACAGGCACTAGGTGGCAGTGAAGAGTTACCAAATAGCTGGGTAACTACAGCAGAGCTAGTAAGGGAGATGGCTAGAAAGGTGCTTGGTGTGTTATCTGGAAAGAGGAAGGAGGACAAGGAGACCTGGTGGTGGAATGAGGAAGCACAGAAGAGTATACAGAGAAAGAGGTTGGCAAAGGAGAAGTGGGATTGTCAGAGAGATGAAGAAAGTAGACAGGAGTATAAGGAGATAAGGTGCATGGCAAAGAGAGAGGTGGCGAAGGCTAAGGATAAGGCATATGAAGAGTTGTGTGAAAGGTTGGACACTAAGGAGGGAGAAAAGGACCTGTACCAATTGGCTAGACAGAGGGACTGAGCTGTTAAAGATGTGCAGCAGGTAAGGGTGATAAAGGATAATGAGGGAATTGTACTCACAAGTGAGGAGAGTGTGTTGAGCAGATGGAAAGAGTACTTTGAGGGGCTGATGAATGAAGAGAATGAGAGGAAGAGAAGGTTGGATATTGTGTTGATAGTGAATCATGAAGTGCAGTGGATTAGCAAGGAGGAAGTAAGGATAGCTATGAAGAGGAATGGAAAGGCTGTTGGTCCAGATGACATACCTGTGGAAGCATGGAGGTGTTTAGGTGAAATGGCAGTGGAGTTTTTAACTAGATTGTTTAATGAAATCTTGGAAAGTGAGAGGATGCCTGAGGAATGGAGAAAAAGTGTTTTGGTACCGATTTTTAAGAATAAGGGTGATGTGCAGAGCTGTAGTAACTACAGAGGGATTAAATTAATCAGTCACAGCATGAAGTTATGGGAGAGAGTAGTGGAAGCTAGGTTAAGAAGGGAGGTGATGATTAGTGATCAGCAGTATGGTTTCATGCCAGGAAAGAGCACTACAGATGCAATGTTTACTCTGAGAGTGTTGATGGAGAAGTACAGTGAAGGTCAGAAGGAGTTGCATTGTGTCTTTGTGGACTTAGAGGAAGCATATGACAAGGTGCCTAGAGAGGAGTTGTTGTATTGTATGAGGAAGTTGGGAGTGTCAGAGAAGTATGTAAGAGTGGTACAGGATATGTACGAGGGTAATGTGACAGCGCTGAAGTCTGCGGTGGGAGTGACGGATGCATTTAAGGTGGAGGTGGGATTACATCAAGGATCAGCTGTGAGTCCTTTCTTATTTGCAATGGTGATGGACATGCTGACAGACGAGATCAGACAGGAGTCCCCGTGGACTATGATGTTTGCAGATGACATTGTGATTTGTAGTGAGAGTAGGGAACAGGTGGAGGAGACCCTGGAGAGGTGGAGATGCTCTAGAAAGAAGTGGAATGAAGGTCAGCAGGACTAAGACAGAATATATGTCTGTGAATGAGAGGGAGGATAGAGGAATGGTGAGGATGCAGGGAGTAGAGGTGGTGAAGGTGGATGAGTTTAAATACTTGGGATCAACAGTGCAGAGTAATGGTGAGTGTGAAAGAGAGGTGAAGAAGAGAGTACAGGCAAGATGGAGTGGGTGGAGAAGAGTGTCAGGGGTGATTTGTGACAGACGAGTACCAGTAAGAGTGAAAGGGAAGGTCTACAAGAGGGTAGTGAGACCAGCTATGTTATATGGGTTGGAGACAGTGGCACTGACAAAAAGGCAGGAGTCAGAGCTGGACGTGGCAGAGTTAAAGATGTTAAGATTTGCACTGGGTGTGACGAGGGTGGACAGGATTAGGAATAAGTATATTAGAGGGTCAGCTCAGATTTGAAGGTTTGGAGACAAAGCCAGAGAGGCAAGATTATGTTGGTTTGGACATGTACTGAGGAGGGATGCAGAGTAAAGTAATATATTTTGGCTTTTCCCAGTTAGGGGTCGCCGCAGCGGAACTCCGGTCCACAAATGATTGGCAGTGGATTTTTACGGTGCCGAATTGCCAGCCCGATGCCCAACCTTCAAAGAAGGCACATCCATTCACACTCACACCTACCTGCATGTCTTTAATGTCACTCGGCCATGGGGAGGACATGCAGTCTAAACACAGAAGGCACACCAGCCGAGAATCAAACAGGAGAACCTCTTGCTGTGAGGCGACAAAGCTAACCGCTACACCACCGCGGCATGCAGAGTATATTAGGAAAAAGATGTTAAGGATGAAGCTGCCAGGTAACAGGAAAAGAGGAAGGCCTAAGATAAGGTTTATGGATTTGGTGAGAGAGGATATGCAGGCGGTTGGTGTGACACAGCAAGATGCAGAGGACAGGAAGAAATGGAAAGAGATGATCCACTGTGGCGACCCCTAACGGCAGCAGACAAAAGAAGAAGAAGAAGTTAATGTGATTTATTTCTATTTAATGTTCACGCTAATGTAAACATTGTCAACCAAGGGCTAGGGCTGAAAGTGGTTCACATGGATCAGCCCACTACTCAAGGTAACAAATGTAATAAATAAATAAGATAAATACAAATTAAAAACATATATTTATAGCCATACACTAGAAGTAGTCTAGAAGGAAGATGACTAAGTCGGTCCTACTTGTTTCATATGAAATAAAGGGGTTGATAAGCACAAACCTCAGGTATGCAGGTTTACACATCAGGTCTGTTTTCCACGGTTATTCCTGGTCACTGAATATTATTAATTCTGGCCAGCATACTGTGCAGCCATCCTGAACAAATCTGTTTAGTTTGCTGTGCTCCTTGCCTTGAAGTACCAAAGTGTATCTCATTGGCAAGAACTGATACAACTGATTTTCAAGGTGAATATTTGGAGTAGGGAAACTAATACTATCTTTTAAACAAGTACAGATACCTTCCACCCAAGGTCCCTTTAGAAATTTCTTTAAGACACACCAACTACTCCTAAGTGATACATTGGCAAGCTTCAGATCCCTACTAAACCCAGTTAATGCCACTGAATATGCAGAAACATACACCACCACACTGTACCAGCATATAAACAGCTGCATAGATGCAGGTGTATCCCATAGAAATAAGTGCAGGGCAAACCCCAGAAATAAACCCACATGATAGAATCATAATATCAGCAAGCTTTATAATAAAAAGAAAAAATGTTGACTAAAAATAAGAAGATTAATTCCCAGAATGTGCTCTTGTCACTGAAATAATTAAACAGCTCAGGAGATTAATAAAATCCACTAAAGCCAAATTTGAGGCTAAAATAGCCACCCAAAGCAAATACAATCATAAGGCATTTTTTAGTTATGTTCACAGTCTCAAAAGCACATCGTGTCAATGCACTGAGCTGATTGTGATTGATGTTACCTACACTCAGGCTGAAGATATAACTAACCTACTGACCGAGAAACCTAACTCTAACTTTACCCTTTTTCCCTCCATCTGTCCCTCAAGATATATCTGAAACTGGCTCACCTCCATCACACAAGACCAAGTCCTAAAAGTGCTATCAAAAGCTCAAAATAATGCATCATTGGGTCCTATCAATACCTCTGGATGCATCTTAAATAGCATGAAGTACTATTTAACCACATGCCTAACAATACTGCTTAATCTCTGCCTCTGTACAGGTTTTATAGCAAGCAAATGGAGAACCTTCCATGGACCCAGGCAATTACAGGCCCATAAGTCTGATCAGCCTCATATGCAAAACCATGGAAAGACTTATTGTGGAATTAATCAGTCAGGACATAGGGAACCTCCAAACACTGGACCCATCTCTGTTTGGATTCATCAAAGGCAGGTCATGCTTACTCAACCTGATGGATTTTTTTGAAAAGGTCACCAAAGCAATGGATGAAGTCAAAATGGTACATACCACATACCTCAACCTGGCCATATAGTTTGACATAATTCCCCACTTAGACTTAATAGAAAAGCTAAATAAACTGAGAATAAATGCCTATGTCACCTGCTGGATTACTAACTGGCTCAGAGATATAACACAAAAAATCAAAATGGGAAGTTACTAGCAGAAAGAGACCAGTCACCAGTGGAGTCCCCAATGGTCCTGTGCTGGGATCTCTCCTGTTAGACATCTACTTTTCTGAAGTAAAAGCCAATACCAAAGGTCTCTGGCTGACTAAGTGTGCAGATGTTTTAGAGATCCTGCAAGAAAGCTTGTTCCAAATAAATTAATGATGCCAAAATAATGGACAAATTAAATTGTTGTAAGAAAGTCCTTCTATACTGCACAGCTTATAAACAAAGTCATTGTGTCTATATCTAGAAATGTCATTATGCCCCTTTACTCAGTCCTCATTAGGCCAGTCATTTAATATAATGCCTCTTTGGCAAGTATCTATCCAGACGCAATGCAACAACTGGAACCCCCACAGAGATACCTTACTAAAAGGCCTACATAACATGTCCTACATGGACTGACTCAAAGCCCTGTCACTATAATTGGTATCCTACAGACTGCTAAGACGTGACCTGTGTCTAGCATGAAATGCATTCTCCAACCAGATACTGATGGATTTACTGCAGATCAGCAAGTCAAATGGCATTAGAAATACTCTGTCTAGGGATCTAAATCTCTTCTGCAACATCAACAAAGCTGTTTGGAGGGATATGTATGTCTTGCAGAGGATACTGATGCTCTGGAACAGACTCCCCATCCACATTAAACAAACTTCATCCCTGTCCATATTCAAGCACAACTTTGATCTGTGGATGGGAAACAGCATATTTACCTCAGTATTGCCCCCCTGTCCTACTAATGGGCAGAGGCAGCTTCTAAATGCTTTATTCCATGCATGCGCCCCCCTCAAATTATCTATGGTATGATCCCAGTTATTCTCATTAGGGGTAATATATAATTATTAACCATGGGATGGGTAAGACCAGTCTCTAATCAAATGGGATCTGTTAATTTGAGCACAAAAACGGAAATTGGCTAGTCTTAAAATGGCCCACATGGGCAGCTAGCTTAGTATCTCCTCATGAACCTGTGAATTTAAGTAAAGACTAACAAAGATCAGCACTGATTAGAGAAATGTTACTTGTCTTGAACTTCTCGTCATTTGAATGACTTTTACAATAAAAAACAACAATGATGAGGGGAATTCTTATAGCAGATAATCATATGCTGCATGAACTCATTACAGCCGAGTGACACCTCCCGGTGCTTCTGCAGATACATCCTGCTGACACCTCTACGCATCAAATATTGCTTTTTCATTTTACATCAATAATTCCAAAACCATGCTACATACAACATATTCAAATATTTCATCTTAAAGCTTACACAGTGGCAAACTCAACTTTATTTATAGTTGACCTCTGTCTAGTGCAGGTAAAAAAATATTAATTGTTGTTCATTTAATATATATTTGTGATGTCATAAATTTCTTTGTTTTTCTAAATATCTCAGCAACTAAGTAGCATAGACAGACCTGTTTAGCCTCATATGAAAGCTCTCAGCTAAATGAACAAAAGGCTGCCAACAGTGTGTGTGTAAACTGAGTGGTTGTTTATATTATGTATATTACATGTTTTGCCTGAAGTCCATAATGTGACTTGGTTTAGATAATGTATTTCCTATAAAACAATGTTTTTTTTTAATATGGTTCATTGTAAAATCTTGCCATATTTGATCTCTGGCTTCATCTTTACCTGTTTTCTCATTTATCAAGAATTATGTCAGTTTCAAAATCCATTTTTATCACTTTAACAAATAAATACCTCTGAATCTAAAAAAAAAACTCAGGACTCATATGGCTTGGAAGATTTGTTAGGTTGTTTAAATTTGTAGTATAAAGGCCTAAGCCAGTTCTTTTCTGATAATACTATTTACTTGTTTAAAAAAAAACACTATCTTGTGATTGCAGAGCTGCATTTTGTCATCTTAAATAGTAGCCAACACTAAAATCCTTTCATGTATTCATTCAGTATCATTCTTTGCCGTTAGAGTGTTCTGGGTAGTTGAAGTGAATGAACACCATAACCTCAAGCGATACGTCCAGTAGCAATGCTGAGTGTAATTTAACTGGTCTTGCTGGTTTAATTGTTTGTTCTAATGGTACTTAATTTGTTTAACAGTACTTTCTATTCTGTTTGATGAATTATGTTATTACAACACCGAGGATCTTTCTCTAATTATTTGCCTTATGACTTCCTTCCTGCAAGCAGAAGTTAATTAGTTTCAGTTTGTTGTCTTATTAGATAAATGCTATTTACTGTGAATATCTATTATCCATACTGTACCTAATAATACACATACAACAGCAGATAAAATTGTAAGGCAATGTAGACTACAGCAAAATATGAAGTTGTGTTTTAACAGAGTTACACTGTGTGAAGTAAACAATATTATTTGAAACATTACAGTAGAAAATAGATTACTGTTATTGTTTTGCTCAAAACTCTGCTACTGACTTACCTAATTCGCCCAATGGAGCTCAGGAAGTTTGCACTGTAACTTCCAATGGGTGGAGCTTAAGCTTTTTGATAGAATAAAATTTAAGTCCTTACATTTTGAACAAATGTTCATATCTCTGGAACCATAAGAATTAGTAAAGAAGTGTAAATGGCAAACTCTTTAGCACAAACAACTTAACTCTCCTTTCATAGCAAAACAAAGCAATTAGATCAGTCAGGGGTTTAAAGGCAATTGTCAACTCTTCTGACAGATTTACATAAGCAGCAACACAGTATTGAAATTCTTAGTTTTAAATGTTATTTATAATAGTCTGTGTTAAGATAACTCAAGAGTAGTAGCAAAGATTTCTGTGACATTTAGAAAAAAGTCAGTAAATGTTTTTTTCTTGTAAAGTATAAATGCATTTACCATTTTCAAGTCCCCCCCCCCCCCCCACACACACACACACAGGCCAGAACTGCAGAGAGAGAGAGTCAGGTGTCAACCCTATCAACTAGGTGCACAGATAACTGTTCATATAAAAGGTTTTTTTATGCTTTGTGTAACATCTTTCCAGAGGGGATGAATATCTGGTACATACAGACCATTGTAAGAGATTCCCACTGACCTTGAGTCAGTCTTTGCATTGTCAGAGAACAACAATAATATACAGCTGAATTTACTTTAACATACATTTACTATGTGCCCTTGCATTAGGAACACTGAGAAAAGGTAATCAGAAGTACTTAACTGTGTTTAAATGCACACACACAGACACACACACACACACACACACACACACACACACACACACACACACACACACACACACACGCTTTTGTACACATATACGTTATATACATACACATATATAGAAATACATACACACACACACACTATATATATGTGTGTGTGTGTGTGTGTGTGTGTGTGTGTGTGTGTGTATACCATGAATTATTTATAATAAACAACATACTATAGTTAAGCATTATTAATGTATACATTCTAGTAAATGTTGCTCAATGATTTACTTGGTCACTCACACATTGGCAATGAGTTCCATATGCAATCTTGGTCAATTTCTTTCTGTCAGTATTTTTTTTATTTGTATTGATAAGTGCATTTAATAATTGTTATTATCTTTGCCAGTGTAGCTTATGTTGTGGCTGAAAAGGGTCCTGGGAACAGTTCACTTTCCTGGTTACCAAAGTATAAATAAATATGAAATAGAAAAAAGGAGAGGGGACATGACAGAAATAATTGAGGAACTAGGAAAGCACATTTTAAGCCCCCCCCCCCCCCCCCACACTGAAGGCATTAGGAAGTAGCAGACAGACTAAGTTTAGAGTCCTACTACTTGTCACTACAGTTACTGCTAAGTAGCTTGCTGGTGCCCTGCAGAAATCATGGCTCAGACAGCTAGCATTTAAAGACACACAACAGGGAGCAATTGTAGACCTAGTTCACCTAACTAAGGACCATACCTTAAGATCACGTATACAAAATTGTATAGTGATCTGAGTTCAAGCAAGCACACAACACCATCATAATTGTCATTAATCCTCGTTTTCCTTTTTTATGTGGTGTCACTTCATCTGTCTTCATCACTCTCAGTTCATTGCCACTCTTCAGGGTTAACTGGCAGTCATTCCTAACTGTCACAAGTCTACACTCATCCTTGTCTTACCTGTTTATCCTTGTCTCTTCTTGTCATCTTCCTGTTTGTCCCAAATCCCCTTTACTAAATCACCTTCTACTTCTCTGCATATGTGATAAAAACCATTGTAATCGGTTTGTTGTGACCTTTATTACTAAGCTGACTGATTTGCTGTGGGGCATCATAATTTCTTCTTTGTCTGTTTCATAATATACATACTACTGTCTATCTCAGGCACTTCATCTCCAGGACCTCAACTTTCCTTCACTGCTCTACCTTCTCTGCCCAGGTTTTATGCCATAGTGAAGCACTGGTCACACCATTATTTTGTACACCTTGCATTTCAACTTCTTTTCCATTCTTCTTTTATGGACTACTCCTTGAACTTTGGCTGCAGCACCTCTGAGTCTAGCACTGACCTTCTCATTCAGACTTCCTTTCTCTTAACCACACCTCCTAGACACTTGAAGCTGTTAACCTGTTCCACTATTTATCCTTCAATCTCAATTTTCAGCATCTTCTGATTTCCCCCTTTGCTGCTTACTGTCTTTTTTGTATTCATTTTCACCCCATATACCTTCACTTTTGCATTCCATTGCCCTATTATTTGATGAAGTTCCTGTACAGAGACTACTGCATCAATTAATATCATATTAAGGCAATGACAAGTGGATGGGAAACAGAAAGTTTACCTCGGGGATCACTTCAGTGGCTCTGCTGGACAGAGGCACAGGGAACTAATCTAAGGGGGCAGCGAAAGCCAACACATTCTGGCTAGGCTTTTAAATGCCTTCAGGCAGATAGCCTAGTACCTACCCATGAACCTATGGAATGATGCAGAAAGGATGAATAAATGCAGCAAGATAGAAGGGTGAATTCAAATCAGACATCACAGAGGCAAACAGCCTTCATGTGCTTCAAAAGAGAAATGATGCTGTACTGTTCTGAAAACTGTTGGTAAGAAAGCACATGGACAAAGATCATTCAGCAATGTAAACTGTAAAATGGAACAGCAGTTTGTGCATTAGAAGTAATACATAGAGCCATAGGTATAGACTGAAACTAGACATCCTCCTGCTGGAGAAAATTCTGGTCTGTAAAATATCAACATTAATAGTCCTGGAACTTGATCTTGTCATTTCAATCTATACTGAGAATAAGAAGCAAATCAATATGGCCTAATAAAGGCCTAAGAGCCCAGCAGAAACGGTGCCTTTATTAATTTTAATATTAAACCTATTTAAAGATTACGAGATAACTGCATTCATCTCTGTGAGTATTACTTACTAAGCTATAATGTTAAATCTGAGATAACATGTTGTTTAACAGTTTACTTTAATATTCAGAGTACTAAATTATTATTTTGAAATTACAGGTGCTTTTCAGCCTAGCTGTCTAAAAAGATTTAGAAACCAGACCATTTCATGGAAAGACTGCGGTGGTGGTGCTGCAGTAGGGTTGTCACCTCACAGTAAGACATTGTCCTGTTCGATTCTCAGCTAGAGCGTCTTCTGTGTGGAGACATGCATGAATGGGCGTACCTTCGTTGAAGGTTGTGCGTCAGGGCTGGCAACTCAGCACGTAAAAATCTACTGCCAATCATTAGTGGACCGGAGTTCCGCTGTAGTGACCCCTAACTGGGAAAAGCCGAAAGACACAACAACAACCATTGCATGGAAAGATGTCAAACCAGTAAAGGGGCACATTTTTCATTTATTTATTAATTTAAATGGGAGAACACTGAAACAATTTACCCCATTTTAAGATGTAACATGTTACTAAATAAAAAAAAAAATGAACAACATGCAATCGAAATGATGCAGGGAATTTTTATAACAGTGGTTAATAATAAGGCAGCAGAACTAACAAAGAAAAGATTCCTGTAAGGTCAGCAAATGGACCCTTGCAACTAATAATGACACATCATTCATTTACATCACTAGCAGAATACATATCAAAGCAGAAATGAGATATCACTATGTGTAGTAATTATGAGTGCAAATGCAAAAACAGCTGCAGAATGCTTCAGCAAGTCAGTAGGAATTAAATATAAAAAAAGATGGGAAAATTATTTAAACATCATCACCATCATCAGCAACCCCCTTTTTCTCATTTGTACATCGAGTAGGGTTGTCATGCCAACTGTTGCCCTCACTCTCAATTCACAGCCACTGTTCTTTCTTCAGGAATGATACCTGACTGTTGCAGGTCTTCTGTCACACAGTCCATCCATCTGCTGGCTAGACATCTGCATGTCCTCTTCCCTTCTTCCTGTCCCTCCCAAAATCTTCTTTACCAGATCATCTGTTTTCTTGCACATTTGACAAAACTACTTTAATTTGTTCTCTTTGACCTTCTCTACAGTTAGGGTTACTTTGACGTCTGCACTAATGTCCTTATTTTTTTCATCTTTCTTACTGTGTGCCTCCTACTCAGGCACTTCAGCTCCATCACCTCAACTTTCCTGAGCTGTTCTGCCTTCATTGTTCAGGTTTCTTTGCCACATAGAACCACTGATCACAGCACTGTTTTGGACACATATCTTTTCAGCATCTTTGGCATTTCTGTATCGCACACAACTCTGACACTTGGTGTTAGTTGGCTGCTTTCACTTCTATCTGCATTCTCAGCTACTTCAAATGCTCCCATTTTTTGCCATGACAACCGTCTTGCCTGTACTCAATTGCATCTTATGTGCCTTATGTAGACTATCACCAGCATGAATAGCAGTGGGCACAGAGTTGAACCCTGATGCACACCCACTCCCAGTGGGAACCCCAATGTGTGTCTGAACATTGTTCTTATTGTGACACAGTGGTCTTTGTTTTTGTGATTTCAGACTGTCACAGGACTGCCCAAATCAGCTCCCTTGCCCTATGCTTTCTCTAAGTCTAAATATCCCCAGATGGACTTATTCTTCATCTCCAGTGTCTTCTCCATTATCTGTCTCCCTCCAACATCAGGTGAATTGCAGTGCATCCCAAACTAAATTCAAACTGCTCATGTCTCATCTTGCTTTCTGTTACTATGCATATTCATTTATCAGTCATCCTTTCCTGCCTGTTCTTGCAGTTTGACAGGAGTTTTATACTTCTTCACTGTCTGTACTTGGGAATATCTCCTTTGTTCTTGTATACTGGCAGTAAATGTTTTTCCTTATCTGGGATATACTTTTCTCACTCTCTGTATAACATGATGAGAAGCCTCATGAGTAATTTCTACCCAAAACACCAAGTATCTTAATCTTATCTGCTGTGACTTAATCTGAGCCTGCTGCTTCCCCTGACGTCATTTTCACTAGTGCTCTGCATACTTCTTCTAGGCTGGATTCGTCTTCCTCTTTCATTGGAGGCTGCATGTATATGGGGAGGGGGCAGTACAGCTTTTGTAGCCTTATTCTGTATTCAGTAGCTTCTTGAAGTGGTTCTTTCATCTTGTCTTTGATACCCTCTGGACTGGTCAGCAGATTTTTGTTGACATCTCTCATGTATGGCATCTGACAATGGTCGTATTTATCTTTCTGTTGTTTTCTTGCAACATGATAGAGCTTGTTTCTGTCAATTATGGAGTCACTTTACAGAAGCTTGTGGAGTTATGCCTTGTTATTTCACACTGCTACTGCTCTCAGCCTTTTTGTCAGCCAACCACTATTGCTTCTTAGCCAGTTCAGTGTTTTCTTTTTCCCATATTGGCATAATGGCTAATGGCCTCATCTTACAGACAAAAGTTCCATGGCTCACTTACTGCTGGTGTGAAGCATACATGCATGTTTGTGGAGTTCTTCCCACCCCTGAAACAAATTCTAGGTGTTTCCACATCAAGGATGGAATTTACAGGGTTCAAACCAGTCCCTACCAGCTGAACATAAGAGATACACCAACAGAATACATCCAAAATTACAGAATGCATCCAAAATTAAAGGAGTTGCAAGCAGCAGTATAGAGTCATGGTAGTGCATTTCAGGGGAAAATCTGGGTAGACACACTGCTTTCACCATCAGCTATGGTGCATTAGTATAGTATGCTCTAGATAGGCGAACATGGACAACAGACTGCACGCAGTAGATTAAGGCCATTCGGACCTATGCCAGTGACACATACTAATGGTTTTTATAAGTCTTATTGGCAAGTGTGTGCCCACCATAAAACTTAGCAGCCCTGAGTCAATAAACTACAGATTGGACAGTCTCCAGTTGCACAGCCTGTGTTACCTGGAATAACTTTGCTGAATGAAAGCTGCATGTAAAATTAATCAACCTGCCAAAAATGAACTAAGAATTGCCACACTAAATATAGGTTCACTGACATGACGCAGCTTGGAAGGCAAGGTGGAGACTGGATAGCCTGTATATCCATGAAACATGGTGGAAGGACAGTGCAGCAAAGTCTGATGACTTCAGATGCAGAGTCTACTACTCAGTGGGAGGACTGACTACAAAAGGTGTGGGAACTGTAGTGAGAGGAATTCTTCTGAAGACATTGCAGGATGTCATCAGAATTAGTGACAGACTCATGGCATTAGATACCAATGTAAGGATAGGGCAGTATTCATAATCCCAGCCTTTGTCCCACAACAGATTTGTGATGGCAAGGAGAAAAGGACATTCAGGCATCAGCTGCAGTCCCTCCTACATACAGCAGGGCAAAATGAGTTGGTGTTTTTAAAGGGGGTGCTTGAAGTGCTCATAACGGAACAGAAAGAGCAGGATATGAGGACTGCTAGGTCCACATGGGTGGAGCAACAGGAATAACACAGTAGAGGCCATTCTAGACTCTTGTCTTACAAATAGATTAATGGTGGACAATACATAGTTCACTATGACAGATAGTAATATGATCACATACAAGATGGTCCAGTGTGCAACTAAGGTAGAAGTCTTCCTAATAAAGAAAAGGCACTGGGGTAAAAAATCAGATACTTCAAAGTCATCCTCAATGAAATGGTCAGTCGCCATCATAAGCCACTGCTGGCTTCAATCATCTACAAGTACTGAGTGGTCAAAGAAGGCTCTGCAGTCAACAGAGACTAGGCCAAAGTCCTGGAAGATGATTTGAGCAAAAACACAGGGAATGCAAGGAAATACTCAAGGCTTTATTACGTCATGTAAAAGGAAAACAGATGGAGTAGAAATGTAATGACAGCATTTCAAAACAGCATTTGTATGAAGTCAATAGAAAAGATATGCAGCCAAGTCAATTATAGAGATAAGGGAGATGAGGAAAGCTGGTGATGGAATGTAGAAATCCAAGAACAAAAGGAAAGCCAATAAAAATGTAGAGGCACATTAGTTAAAGACAAGGATGAATGAAGGCATAGTAAATTTTGTAAGTTTAAATGTAAATAAGAAAAAGATAACAATGAATGAACAAAGCAGGGAATAAATCCTTTGATTCATGAAATACAAACTCAGGTGAAAAGGAGATGGCACCAAAGCCAAAAAAGAAAACCATTAATACTCTCCAGCGATTCACCAAAGAAAATGTTAAAACTCACCATGGACAAAGACATGGGGCCTGACAAAATGTATACTACAATTTAAGAACTTTAAAATCAGCAACACAAGTTAAAACAGTTAGATGATAGTGATGTTTTCAAATAATATTAAACAGCAGCTAATATATTTTTATAAAGAAAAATCTTCACTGATAAATTAAAAAAAGTACACAACATTTTCATCACTTATCAATCCTATGAGCAATACTGATGCCTTAATATCACACTGTGAGTTTCATATTATTCTATAAATTGTTATACCCAAAAGTAGGATGACAGGCATTTCCTTATAATACAATCATAGGAGAGCATATTTATGTAGTTGTATTTTATAAAACATGGACATTTGAAAATGCCCAGTGATTTGCAAAGAAATATTTCCTAAAGTTCCCTTGATTTTCAGTGAAAACTATGACAGACCCTAAAAACATTAATACAGCATAGATAAGCTTTTAGCACTATTGGGAGGTCAGCACTATTTAAGTGCTCAGAAAGGGCTGCAAGAACTTTTAAGGTGTCTATGGCTAACATTTCCCTGTATTCCAAACAGAAACAAGTTAAATACTGCATCAATTACCTTTGATGATTACATGAAAGTCATCCCTTTTCAGTGATTGTGAATCCAAAATGTCATGCTTCTGTAAAAAAATATCAAAAAAGTGACAATCTTGCTGTCATACTGTTTTTTTTTTTTTTTTGTCTGTCTTACCAGCATAGTGCACAGTTTCTACATGGCATTATTCATTCAGTAAATCAGGTGGTTGGTTTCCACATTCAATTACCATGACTATGCTGTGAGCCTGTAACTTCTTAAAACTGTGTCTGGAAACCGTGTGTGTGTGTGTGTGTGTGTGTGTGTGTGTGTGTGTGTGTGTGTGTGTGTGTGTTCATTTTTTTCACTGAATTTGTACCAAATGTAAACTGCTGAAACACCTCTGTTGTGCATTTAAACCTTATCAAAAAGTAGTTATATTACAAGTCTTTAAGTTAATCAGAGTAATGGTTCTAATAATTTCCTTACCACCCCCAGCAATGTTTTAATCTGGTGTATCACAGCCCTGCTCATAAATCTTTGAATGGTAAGGGATGCATCACAGTTTTTTAAAGACAGCTTCAAACAATTTGTAGAATTCTATATTGTTATTTATTCTGTAGACATAAGTTCATTTCAGAAACGAGTCAGAGTTATAAAAAAAAACATTGAAACCTTCAAGTTATGTAGCAGGAAAAACAGAAATGAAGAAATGTTCCTTATGTATGCAGTCTACAACTAGGTGATGCATCATATTTAACTCCAGTATGAGCTTAGCTACAGGCTGAGCTGTTTTTAAAGTAGCACTAGGTATGTCAAAACTGGTCTTGCCAAACATGTTTTTAGAAAAGCAAAGACATATGCTCACAAGTTATTGAAATAATAACATTTTGGCTTGGGTGCCTTCTGTGTAGAGTCTGCATATCCTCCCTGTGTTTGTGTGGGTTTCCTCTGGGTGCTCCAGTTTCCTCCCACATTACAAAGACATGTGTTTGGAGCGTTTCTCCCTGGGCTTCCACTGAAAATTGGCTTTATTCCAAGTTGGACTTTCTGGGTAAACAAATGTTAAATAAAATAAAAATAAACTTTTTCTTTTCTTGGAATGAAGTATGAAAGCTATAGAACATAAACCACCAAAACAAAATGGACAGAGTGAGTGAATGTGTGTGTGTGTGTGTGTGTGTGTGTGTGTGTGTGTGTGTGTGTGTGTGTGTGTGTGTGTGGTAGAATTTCTAGGTATTTTAAGTATGTTATAACAAATTATTTTTGTTTTGTCATTGTTTTAGCAACTTTCAGACAGAATAGATTGTTTTTGTCATAAGCCTCTCTGTTTGTTTTTTTTCTTTGAGGGTTTTATTTGCAGACTACAATTTTAGCATTCTGCTATGGATTCCTTTGAAAAAGAGGCATCAGAATATAGTGAAGCATGTGAATGTTTGGAACAGGATAAATGTGAATTCCCACAAGGATGAGGAAACACAAATGAGAGAGGAAATGGCAGACTTGCTAGTTTGCTTTAAATTGTGCAGAATATTATGGAATCATAGCATCATTTGTAGTTCTCAAAATGTAGACTTCTGACTTTAAAAAATTAAAAGAAAAAAGTGTTGGGCATTAAAAAGCAATGTAGCTGAAACACTGATATTTCCTTAAAGGGTCATTTGCATATATCCCATGGGCTTCCACTACAGGAGGTTTAAGGTCTTACACAGTGAAGACTATGGATTGACTTTCTTGCTTATTACATTTCTTTACATCATCAATGATAAACCTGCATAAAATATGTCATAAAAATTCATCCCTGTTCACTTTCATCTGAACAAAAAAAACTATTTGGCCACCATGGAAATAAACCTAAATGGATGAAAACTAAGCCCACCCCCCCCCCCACACTAAAATATAACAGTTTCAAGATCGCACTACACTGACAAGAAGGCAAAGTTCACCATGGTGGCCAAGTGGTTCCTTTCACAGGGAAAGGATTTTGGCAGTCTGTGGCTTTGGTTAATTGAAGATTCGGAGATTTCAGCTCAGGTAAGTCACATTCAATGTAATGTAATTTTGTTCGTTGAAAGTAGACCCATATATCTATCTATCTATCTATCTATCTATCTATCTATCTATCTATCTATCTATCTATCTATCTATCTATCTTCCATGACTCAGTCTGTCTCAACACCCCACACTTCTCACCTCTCAGTCTAACCCTTAATGTCAAAAACTGATCTCATTCAGTATTCCCTCCTGCCTTTTACTGCAATAACCTCCCAATTCTTTAACAGCTACCCCAGCTCTCCACTACTTGATAACTAGCTTCACATTTCCCCGTATTTACTCCAAAATGTTGAATCCAATACCACTCACTTTTCTTATAATGGGGCTTTGTATGGCCAGGTCCTATCACTGTGCTTTCATATCATGCTCTCCAGCTTCCCACAAACATTACTATACCTATACACATACTCTGCCATCCTTCAGCATCTCCCCTCACCCTTGCTACTAATGTTTGTCCACCTACTAAATGAGTCTACCTTCCCATCAAATCTAGTAAGTTTGTCCTCTTAAATATTTACCTAAACCCATATATCCTAACAAGAAAACTACTCACCTTATACCAATACAACCAGTACTCAGTGGAGGTAGTCAACTTAGTACTGTCCTAGACTCTATAACAACTTGTAGTTCAACACGTACTGATTATTACCTTAATATTACTGAACACTTCTCCATTCCCCTTATATCACACAAACTATTCTACTTCAATAGCAGAAGCCCACGCAATAAATTAGAATCACTTCATGACTGAATTTGTCTCTGCAGCCCTGATAGCCTCATCCTAACTAAACCCTGGCTAAAACCAAACTTTTCCAATGACCAAATACTTCCAGCAGTCTACAGTATTATTAGACTCAACCAACTCCCTAAAGGAGATGCTGGCACAACAGTTACATTTTCAAACAATTTTCAGCTAAAGTCTCTATTCCAAGACAGACCCATTCTCCTCAGTGTAGACATGCTGGCAACAGCCTTATACATCAACAGACATAAAACACTTTGCATAGTATTTCTTTATATTACCCCTGACTGCACAATCACTCTATCTACAATCAAATATTTATACTTTCATGGGCTTTAGCTACTGTATTCATCTTTCTAGGGAATGTATCTTAGACTGGATCTTAATTAGAAACCCAGAAATCACCATCCAATCTGGAATATGACCAGACTCTCTTAGTGAGCACCACCCCACATATGCCTCTGCACACTTACTAAATCCCCCAAACCCACTTTATTTATAAGGAAATTGTCTAGATTTAACAAAGATGCCTATATCAACACTTTCAAACTCTACAACTGGGCCATTGTAAACCATCTCCCCTTAGACAATACCGTAGAACATTTTAATGACATCTTTCTAAACACACTAAACCAACAAGCCCCACTCAGGGAGAAAAAAATTAAATCTAATCATATACCTTGACTAATACTCACAACCAAATAACTAATGAAATACAAGGACAAAGTATGGAGCGCTTGGTAAGCTAATACAACTCCTGCTAATTGCCAATCCTATCATCATCTTTATAATGTAACAAAAGCCAAAGTGATCACTTTACCAGTCATCATGATCTATATTATAAAACTTACAAAAAAGTTCTGGGCAACCATCACACAGCCCCTAAAACTGGAAAACTCACAGACCAACCCCCATAACCACTGAAACTGACTTCAGCATAGCCTGTATTTTAATAGCCATTTCATCAGTGCAGCCACAACTCTTACTAAATACAATTCCAGTTCAACCACACCAACCAAATCTGTAGCTACTAACAACTCCAATTCCTTTACTCCACAGCCTGTACTCAACTACATAATAAAGTGTATCTCACTAAACTAAAAACAACCTCCTTGCAGAATACCTCAGATTAGTGGCTAATGCCATTGCTTATCTTATTTCTCTCCTTATAGATCTATAAAGAAATCCTTGTTTCATTCCCTACTTCGCTGAAACAATACTACATCCTGTGACTATACAAATGTGGCCCACTTACTGAACTCTTTTATTCTAGACCCATTGTTATACTCTCTCTTGTATATAAGACCCTTTAGATATGTGCTCACTCTCAACTACTTCCCTATCTTTTAAACAACCTCCTCTCACAATCCCAACATGGATTTCATCCTTCCCTTAGTACTGACACTGCTCTTCAATCATTCTTTAATACCATTCACAAACACGCAAAAGGCTATTACCTTGTGGCTTCAGCCTTTCTTGATTTATCCAAAACTTTCAATAAAGCCTCTCACTCCAAACTTCTCTGCTAGCTCACATTCCTTGTTTTTTCCTCTCTGGTCTGAAATGGTTTAATACATACATCACTAATATAAGCCAATGTGTAAAATGGCAACAATCCAAATCCGCCTTTTTTCCCATACCAGCTTGAGCCCCTCAAAGTTCAATAACTGGCCACCTACGTTTTAGTATATTGATCAACAATCTTCCTCTTAACAACACTAACCCAGCACATATCCAGGTAAGTTGATGATTCAGCCATTATCTCCACAGCCAAAACAATCCAGAACCTTCAGAACATGATCCAGCTCTCCTGCGCCTCCATTGAAGCCTGGGTCAAGCAGTCCAAACTTATAGTAAATCCTAAACAAACAAAAATAAGCTAATGCCACTCATGTCAACCTTTGACTTAAAAACTAACTTTACCCTCTTTCCTCTGATGGTACCACAACTGAATCTACTTCCCATACAAAACTTGATATAATTTCTGTAAGTCTTTTGAGTTTCTAACACCATGATGGGAATAGACCCCATTCCTAAGTCACAGTATAATTACATTTCATTTAAATTAGTATTTTTTCAGTCTTTGATGCAAGCCAAAAGTGCTCTTTGCAGCACCCAAAATGTGCCCAGAATTGATTCCTTCTGTTATTTATATGGAGATACACGCATCGGTAGCATATCTAAATACAACTGTAGATAATTCTTTATTAGACCCATTGTTCCTACTACTGTTGGAACTGTCTGGGGATCGTTCTTCCACATTGCTCTTATTTCTGCCCACAAATCGCCACATTTTATCATTTTGTGGTTCTCTGTACATGAGACACTGTAATCGCTAGGTGTAGCAATTTCAATGATCAATGCTACTTTTATCTTATTTTTTCTGGAATAAGACATTTCTTTTTCTCACATCTGTTTTTTGAATTGTTGGTAATGGATAATTCCATGTGATGTACACTTCATCATTCTCTATAATACTTTGTGGTTTATGTTTCCAGTGCTTCTCATCTACTTCTATATTGTAGTGGTTACACAATCCCTAATACAACAATCTTACTACATTATTGTGCCTTGCAGTGTACAGATACTCTGCCATGACAATATAAATCCACCAATAAGATGTGCAACTGTTTCCAATCTTTTTATAGAACCTACATTTGTCTGTTTCTCCCACATGTTCAATGGACTTTGCAATACAACATATATGTAGCCCACTATTGTGTGCTGCCAATATTAACCTTTCATCCTTTGGCTTCAACTCACCACTCTTTAACTATTCCTTCATCAAATCCTGGTTAATATGAAGTTATTCCAGGAAATGTCTATACTTAGCACTATATTTATGGCTTTTTCCACATTTCTCTCCTTCTCATCTGATCCTTCTCCTTTCACTATGTTTGGATCAGATGAGGCCAGCAGCTGTGTATACAGTCTCACGATCACAGATCCATACATATAATCTATTTCATGGAGGATCAAAACTCTTTCAGAGTGAGGGATATATAATCTTGCTATACACTTGTTTTTATATACCAATTGATGGGTTTGAAGCAATATTTCTTGTTTTTCTGTCCAACTGATCCACCTTTTGGGGACAGTCGATCACACCAAAACTGTAAGTTAAAACGTGAAGGACAGATTGGTTTATAGCTTGGGCTTTATTCCTAGATGTCAGGGCTGTTTTCAATATTAGTTTTAATCTTCTGAAATATTCTTTACTGAGTTTTATTTGAATTTGTTCATGTTTTATAGACGATCCTTCATTAATTCCCAGATATTTACACACTTCTTCCTGCTCAAGTTCTTTATATCACATTTCTGTTCTAGACTGGTATTTTCTTGGTACTGCAACTTTCCGGCTTTAAATGTTGCTTTTGCACATTTATCAAGATGAAATGTCATTCCTATATCATCTGAGAAAGTTTTAACCACTTGCAGTTGTGATTTCAAATCCTCATCTGATGAACTATACAGTTTTAAGAAATCCACAAAAAGTAGATGAGAACTCTTTAAGCAACTTTTTTTTGGGAGATATATTATAACCAAGACCTAATCTTGGTTATAAAATTAGGCTAAATGCATTAAGGGCAAGACAAAACAACAGTGGTGAAGAATCACCTGAAATATCCCTGGGATAATAATTTGCCCTTTGTTGTGACTTAAATGAAAAGTGGTTTGCCACTGTTTCATAGTCAGCTGTATCTTCTACATCTGTAAGCTCTCCTTTATCCATGAATGTGAGATGTTGTCAAATGCTTTTTTGTAATCTATCCATGCCATGCTTAGATTCTTCTCCATTTTACAATTCTCCATTATAGCTTTATTTAGCAACAAATGATCCTTTGTTTCATGCTACTTTCTTTTGTTAACCTTTTGTTCTGTTGCCATGATTGAATTTTCTTCTAAATGACTATAAACTCTATTGGCATCAGTTCCAGTATATAGTTTGTACATCGTCAGAAGGCAAGTTATTGGTCTATAATTTTTAGGATGGTTTACTGGATCTTACGTATGTGAATTGTTTATTTCCTGTTGTTAACCATGTTGGTGTTTGTTCAGGATATGCATATAAGTAGTTCTTACACAAGGCTAAATCTACTACTACTGCATCTGAGGCTGGGGTTTTCCAGTTTTCTGAGCTTTTCTTAATTTTGTTTCAATTTCTCTGACTGTTATGTCACCTCAGTTCATATTCTGTACATTTAACATCTTACTTCTTACTTTTTACTTCTATAAATTCAGCATCTGTTATGTTTCATAGTCTTCATAAAAATTTCTGATGGTACCTCTTATGAATCTGTTTCACACTCAAACTCTTCTGTGTATTATAATTGATGAAAATCAAACATTTGACCTCCACATCCAACAGGCAACCAAAAACACAAACCAAAATGTTAGACAGCAGTACAAATCAAAGTCCTACTTAACGGAGTACACTTGCAAATCCATAACAACTGTCCACTTACTTCCTGCACTCTCATACACTACTACCATCTTCAGAAATACATACTCAACCCAGCTTACAAAACTTTTGAAAATTGTAAAAATAAAATAGCTAAGGCTGCCATCAATATAAACAACAAAGCTCATCACTGCTGTGCTATAAAACAATTCAGTTGTCATAAATACCCAAATTACCTTAATGACTCACAACTCAAAATAGCATATACAAATTTACATATCCCAGACAGCTTCCCTTCTTTTAAGATTTTTTTTTTCAGTGGTATAGTCCACTTAGAAAATGTCACTCCTCTGACAGATTCCTGGCCTATCTCATTCCATCCCATAACACCAGTGGTGACTTCCTTTACCCTAGCTGTTTTGCTAAAATTTAGAATTCCCTACCCACCTGCATCTGACAGATGAGCCAACCCAATCTCTTCAAGTCCTCACTAAATCATATTTCTTGAATATCTTGATCTGTCGCTTTGCCTCTCCCCGGATAGATCTCTATCTCTGTCAGCCTCCACTTCATATACATTTTCATTTGCTTGTTTATAATATAACTACTACATCCTTAGCTAATCACCTCTAAGTTCTTTTCACTGTCTTATACCATAATCTCCTTTCACCTCACCTCAGTACATGCCCTACTGTAATACAATATGTTCTTCTGAATGCTTCCAGAATGTGAAATGCCCTACTGCCATTTGCATTAAGTATATATCATGTCACATGCTTTGATTCCTATAATTGTTACAATATCATCACTTACTAATATGCAACATTACATTTTGTTCCTTATCTTATGAACAAGCATTATTCTATTAAGTCTAGGTATCTCACATGTAAACTGTAAGCTGCAGACTGTATATCGGTATCTATATCTATTCCATTGTGATTGTTACTCTTTGGTGCTTCTCTCATAGAGTTTCTTCTGGAAAGGGGTCTCCAACAATGTTGGACTTTTCCAGTAATAAATAAAAATATAATTGAAGATGATGTGTGAATGTCAGCTAATACATCTTTCTTTTATGCATATACACACTCTACCATATTAAGTCTCTCTTCCCTACTTGATCCTGAACCTCTCCCTTTTAGGTTTTAACTACTTCTAGCACATCTTCCTTCTCTATTAATATCTGTTACTTTACTGACATTTGATTACTGGTAAAGGTGGCACAGTGGTGCAGTGGGTAGCATCGGTGCCTCTCAGCAAGGGGTTATCTGGTCCAATTCTCGGCTGGGATGCCTTCTCCGTGGAGTCTGCATGTGTTGTCTGTGTTCGCATGGATTTCCTCTGGGCATTCCATTTTTCTTCCACATTCCAAAGACATGCATTTGGCAGATTGGACACTATAAACTGACCATAGGTGTGAGTGTGCATGCAATTGTGTGGTGTGGAAGAACTACAGCAGCAGAGCTAGCCACGTGGCAGTGTGAAACTTGGCTCAAGATGATTGTAGTTTTTTAAGTGATGCCCTGATCCCATGTTAAAAAATGCAAAAAGGGGTTGTGGATAGATAGATGAATGGACTACCAAGAAAGTCTGTCTGGGTAGGTGCCCATTTTCAGTGGGCCCAATGAGAAAAGCTCCGAAGTATTACAAAAAGCATTTTAAGAACAATAATTTTACAATCTTTAAAAATAATACAAAAGCATCTACAGTTTAAATTATCATACCAAATTAGACATAATATGAAAACATTGCTTAAGATTAGATGCAACTTATATGACAATGATTTAATAGCCAGAGAAACTACAACCAATTTATATATAAATTCAAGGTAAGTTAGTATAATACAAGCAGGAATTGCAATACAAAGTAAGAGAAAAAAAAACAGGGCTATGGCATATTTAGTAGGAGAGTCAGGAGACAGAAACTGATTGAAGTAAAAAAGTGAGTGAAGAACGGGGAGTAAGGAGGTATGAGCTATGAGGAGGTACTTATTCATATTTAGGGATATAGTTTATCCTGCAGGAACAGAGCCAGATATTAGCTAGGAAGTCTTTTAGAATGATTTTAAAGGACTATAGGGAGGGTACTGACCCAATGGATACAGGTAAGGAGTTCCTGACTTTAGCAACATGGATATGAGTACAGATCATTCCCACCATGTTTGATTATGGCATGGGTAAAGATCATTCCCAGCAGGTTTGATAGGTTTGTGGAGAGAGAGGAGTTTTTGGTCATTGGATTGCAATGACCAGTTGGGATCATAGTTATGTAAAATGGTACTTAGTGCTAGAAGCTGAATATGTTAGTCAATGGTGTAGTTCTAACCAGTTTAGGCTTTTTACTACTACACATTGGAGGGTTCTAAAAGGAGTATTTGATACAAATCTATCCACTTTATTATAGCATTGTTCGAGGATTGATTTTTTTATGCTTGGAGATTAATGAGGATGGGAGTGCCATAAAGGAGAAAGGAAAGGAGGTAAGTAGTAGCAAGGGTAGTTTTAGTTGCGTTGGTGAGAAATGTTTTGACTCTGTAAAGCATCCCTAGTTTTTCATGATTTTTTTAATGCAGCTTTGTATATGCAGGTCAAATTTAAGATTATCATCCAATTAAATGCCTAATAATTTGTTTGAGAAGTGATTTCAATTGTTGTATTATTAAGAGAGATTTTTTTTTTAATGACAGCAGGATATGGGGAAAACAAATTAGTTTGTTTTGGGGTGACTGAGCATGAGCTGTGAGTTACAAAGCCATGTTTCAGTGGCTGTTAATGCTTCCTGAGTAATTTTTGGAGGTATGCCATGTTGTCAGATCTACAAATGAGTGTGGAGTCATTTGCATACTATATTAGGGAGGCCTACTGTGTGGATGTGTGGAGGGAGTTGGTGAGAATATTAAAGTGAAGGGGACCAAGGATGCAGCCTAGTGATACACTGATGGTGATGGGGAGGTATGGAGAGACAGTGGAGTGCCATTTAACTGACTGATACATATTGGATGGGTAGCTTCTGAACCATAGAAGGGTGGGCTGAGAAAGACCTATTGAGGACATTTGAAGCATAGGTTTGCTGTTACAAACTGTGTTGAAGGCTTTAGACAAGTCTAGACATAAGGAGGAGACTAGTTTGCCGCTATCTCTAGCTTTATTGGCAGTACCTATAAAGGTTATACGTGCAGTGTTAGTACTATAGGAACGATAGAAGCCATGTTGTTGGGGGGATACTTCTTCTATTGCAGCTTTCTCTAGTTTGATCAGTGCTTCTTTGTCAACATACTGTTTGGTTTTAATTTCTTCAGTTGAGAATTTTAAATCAGTGGTAGCAATTCTTCATATTGTATCAATAGAATATTTTTTCTGTATTTATAGGATTATAGGTTCATATGTAAGTACTATGCAATCAATTTGCAGACCATTACAATTCCAGCCAAAATCCCTATTCAAAATTTTAAAAGTTTCCTCAAGCCTCAAGTAGGCAAGACAAGACATACCAGGGAAGTATTTAAAACTGCCCATTCAATTATCTAGGTTTACCTTGAAAGCTGCAAGTGTGCTACTTTGCTTGACATGCACTGGACGTTTGTTTCACAAGTGAAGAATATCATACCAGTATTTCTTATTAACCTCTTAATGAAGATTTAGTTCCTTTTATCATGTATTTTTCTTAACTTTTGCTATATATTCTTTTTTGTAGAATAGTGGGTATACTTCATAACTGTAGCAAAATATAATTTCTTTCTTATTTGGTCTTGTCCCCTTAACTGTGCCTAAGCCTCTTGTCTGCCTAAATATTTGCACATCTTTGTGCACTACTACTTTTGTTGGGTCTATATTATGTAGTCAAAAGGTAAAAAGAGCGAACGCTCTTTTATCGAACACTGAAAGGCGAAAACACTAACTACCAAAGACACGGAACAGCAATTTTTTTCCCAAGGAAAAAAAATCACTGGGCCTTTTTCAGGACTTTGCCATTTGCTCCACTGTGGTGCGATCTTGGAGTTGGTATATGTAAGTGGTGGGTGTGGTGCACAGCCCCCCACATTGGGGGTGTTGGGGGTGAAGCCCCCAACTTTATTTTGTGTTTGGATTTTTTTTTTTTTTTTGCGGATCAGCGATTTTTTTCTCTGGGAAAAAAATCGCTGTTACATATCTTTGATATTTCGTGGCTTCGCTTTTCAGTGTTCTATAAAAGAGTATTCGCTCTTTGCATTCGCTCTTTTTATCTTTTGGCGATGTAATATAGACACATTTTCATTATAGTGTGGTTGCTAAGATCCAGGCCTAAGACTGTAGCACAACGTTTGTTTTTATTAGCGGATTTTGTACTAGTTTCTGTACCAGTCTGTACAGCAGTACCAGGGCTGTTCTCCTTTTCTATTCTGGGATAGGTGGAGTTAGCGCCTATTTTCATTATTATCATTTCCATGCTACATGCAACAGTCTTTGTATACAAGTTGTGCCTTGATGGGCTTTAATAAATAACAGGATCCTTTTTTGTACTCATTCCTTCTCTTCATCTGGTTGTCTTGGTTTAATTTCTCAGATGCTTAGGTTTTTATATCTTGATCGGAATGGACCTCATCCATAAGTCAGGCCATAATTAAAGTTCAAGACATCCGTTTTGCTTCAATTCTTGACATATGATATGACTGCTCTACTCAGCACCTGCAATATACCCACAATTGCCTCTTTTCAGTTCATAAGGAATTACCTTTATTTGTAGCATATTTAGGTATGTTTTAAGATTCTTTTTTATTAGCCCAGTTGCTCCTACTAGAACTGAAACTTAATGTGTATCCTTATTCCACATTGCTTTAGTTTTTCTGCTTGCATGTCCCAATATTTCACAAATGTATGTCTTTCAGTTCATAAGACACTGTAGTCACTGGATGTAGCAATTTCAATAATCAAAGCTACTTCTGTTTTTTTCTCTTGAACTATAATATCTGGTCTGTTTACTTCTACCTTCTTAGCCACTGGTATGGGGTAATCCAATGTAATCACTGCATCTTCATTTTCATAAATCCTTTGTGGTTCATGTTTCCAATGTCTCTCAGCTCTCTCTATGTTGTAATGTTTGCAAAGTCTATAGTGTAACAGTCCTGCCACATTGTTATGTCTTTCAGTACACAAACCTTCAGTCATAAGTGTATCACACCCTGCAACAATATGTGTAAGTATTTCTAGTTCTGTACCACAAAACCTACATTTGTCTGCATCTCCTACATTTTCTATGGATTTTACCATCTAGTAGGTAACAAACTATCTTGGGATGTCAATATTAATCTTTCATCCTTTGGTTTAAATTCACCCCATCTAAGCCATTTTCCCTATAAGTCTTGGTCAACGTGTGGCTGCGCCAGCAGATCTCTATATTTCTGGCTATAATTGTAATCTTCCAATTACCTTTTCCTTTTTCCTAACCCCATTCTTTGTATTCTTTAATTTGCTTTTCTGCCCTTTCCGTTGCCACCTGTTTGTTATCTGTCTGATTTTTATTCTTGCTATTTTCATAGAGGCCTCTGCTAACCTAAGCAAATAGGTTATCGTAGACTTACTTTTTTCATGTTTAAGAACTTTCAATATGCTTGGATCTGATGACATCTATAAATACCTAAACAATCTCACAGTCACTGACCATATATATATATATACCCTATTTCAAGGAGGCCCATGACTGCTTCAAACCGAGGAATATATAATCATGGTAAACACTGGTTCTTGTATATCATTTAATGGGCATGAAGCAATTTTCTTGTTTTCAAATCAAGCTTATCCAGCTATTTTTGTGGTCAGTCAGTCAAACCAAATGCTATAAGTTAAACAGGAAGTGCAAGCTGATGTATAGCATTAACTTTATTACTAGATGCTAAAGCAGTTTTCAGTATTAATTTAGTTTTCTAAAATATTCCTTACTGAGTTTTGCTCTGATTTTTCATGCTGTATCACTACCCCTTCATCTGTTCCACGATATTGTACATTTCTTCTTGTTCAAGATATTTTACATCGCATTCCTCCCCATTCTTGAGTCTTCAGTTTTCCTCCTTAAAATATCGCTTTTGCACATTTTTTGAAATCAAATAACTTTAACAACTTGTAGCTGTTATTTCATGTGTTTATCTGATGAACTATACAGTTTTAAGTTAACCACAAAAAGTAGATGAGACATCCTTTCACTTGATAATTTTCTTAGCATCAGACTGAATCCATGACCTAGGGTCTCAAGTAAAGAACTTAATGAATTAAGAACAAGAAAAAAAAAAGCAGTACTGGTGACAATAAATCACCCTGAAATATTCCACACTGGATTTTCACACCATGGATAGAGGTGTATCCTTTTCTGTGGTTCAACACAAAGTGGTTTGCCATTTCTTCATAGTAACTGCAGTAAAACACACTATGTGTGATGAATCTTATACATCTGTAAGCATTCTATTATCCAGTGAGGAATACTATCAAATGCTTTTTGTAATCTATCCATGTTATACTGATAGTCCCATTATTTTTACAGGTCTCCATTATGGCTTTGTTTAACAGAAGATGATCCTTTATTCCATATGAATCTCTTTTATTCCCCTTCTGTTCAGTGTCCATGATTTAATTTTATCTAAATGACTGTATACACTATCTGCATCAATTCCTGTATATAACGTATACAGGTTATAGGTCAATAGCGATCTGCAGGTTCACTTCTAAGTATGAATATGGTTTTCACCATTGTTAGCCAGTCTGGTATCACTTCAGGATGTACATATAAGTAGTTTTTACTCAATGTTAAATCAGAGAGCAAAGATGTTGATACCTTTAAGCAAAAGTTAGATAGAGCTGGAGCTGGCATTTTCCATTTGGGAGCCTTTCTTACCTTTATCTCTATCTCAGTAGGAGTTACTTCATTCCAATCCATATCTTCTATATCAGAGTCTCTTAATTACTCTTTCGTTTCTTTTATCCACGCCATCTTTGTGTTGTGTTCAATTGGGTCCTCATAAACATTTCTCCAAAATGCATTGATTTCCTGTCTTCTTGGTGGTATCTCATCTATTGTTGTTTTCTTTCTGAGCTCCCTGTAGAATTTTTTTGAGTCATCCCTAAACTGTTTTGTATTTTTTCGTTATATTTCTCAATGTATCTTCCAAGTTTTTCAGCATGTGCAGAGATGTTTAATTTATAGTTAGTGATAGAATAACTCAAAACCTGCTCTGTTTTGATGTTGTATTTTTGTTTTAGCTCATGTACTTCTCTAATACTGTTAGAGTTATTTTCTTTTCTATAGTCTTACAATAATGATACTTCTTTTCTTAACTGTTTCACAAGTGCTTCTAGTTGGTGCTTCCATAGTGGTGATGTATTTGCCCTTTTATTTTCCTTTAATAATTTTTGCTTTCTTGGTAATAGCTTGTCTGTTGTTAGTTTCACTGCACAATAATGTATTCTGTTAATTTCTATTGTAGTGTGTGGATCTCTCTTTATATTTCCAAATACTTAGTGTTTCTTGCTCTTTCTGCACTGAGTGGAAATACCTTGGCTTTGAAATGACTGTGACATTTCATTTTCTGAAACATCTTTACTGATTTCAACATTTAACTGAATTAACAAGTGATTTTCTCTACTACTGCACTGCTCTGCTTCCTCTGTCACTTCTTCAGGCTGTACTTGTTTTAATAACCCACCAGTCTGAAGTGGGTTTGCATCTGGGATTCCCACTGAAATCCTTCACTTTGTGACTGTTCTATCACTTTACTTTCAATTTCCTCCATTTCTGTATCAAACTGCTTACTTATCACTACATTGGACTTCTGTGCTACTTTCTTTTTTTTTTTTGTACCATTAACCATGTTTAGGTACCTTTGCCTATATGTATTTTCAAATATTTTGACTTTGCCTTATGATTATTAGTTAACAGATTTCTCCTCTCCTCAGCTTACAAACTGCACCAAACTAAGTCTTGCTTCTTCTCTCAGGTCAGCCTCTCTCTCTCTCTTTAATTTTGCAAATACCTGTGGACGTTTTTCCTTCTTCTTTAATACTTCATTGTTTGCTTCCTTTTACAGCTCACTGAATGTTTTCTTGTCTATATGTTGTTTTGTTTTTGTTTGGTTAATTAATGACCTTAAACTGGCATCTGTAATACTTGCCATTTTTTCTGTTTCAATGATTTTTCTCTTCTGTATTTTTTCTCTTGCTCTAGCAGTGTGACCCCTTTTCCGGAACTCTGGGTTATTTACATAGAAGAAACAAAACAATTTTTTTCTTTTTTGTCCACAAGTGCCCATTTCTCCTTTCCAGACATCTTGTCTGTATGATGAATTTTGGGGGCTACATGTGATTCATAAGCAGAGTGCCAGTGGCCAGATGAAGGCCTTTTAATGCTTGCTTCAATCTATTGTGAAGGTCATCAGATATAACACTGAATGGTTATGAATTCCATAAAATTCTGCTTGAAACACAAACTGCATCACTAATTTGTTGTACATGGTAGATATTACAGAAGAATGTATGGTCATGCTTGGCTAATAATAATTCATGAAACAGTTTATGATGTGCATTGGGTAGTATACAGAATGCTGTGTGCCAGAATTAGTTTAGTGATAATAATTTTCCTCCTAATTTCAACCCCCCCCCAAATAAAGTAACCTAGACTGATGCAGTGTTATATCATGAAGAAGGAATTGATTAAACATGTCATTAGAGACCACTGACATTTTAGCCACTGAGCAGGCACTGGCACCTGTACGTACTACTTGATCTAAACATAATTATATGGATTAAAAGGACTATGGCAATTTTCACATGTTCAAAATATGTCATGTCACCCTGTAAGTGGAAAGGTGTTCCAGTCAGTTAGCTGACCTTCCTAGGATCAGAGATGTAGTGCTTCAGAATGGTTCTGTTTTGGTAAATAAATCATCTTATATCTGTGATCCATCTAATAAAAAAAATTTGAGATGCTGGTTGGCCTTCTGGTCTACTAATTTTGTAGATCTGGACTTTAATGTTGGAAGTCTTGAACTGCACCTAGAAATTAAAAATATGGAATTCACAGAACACACCTTGTTAGGGGATCTATACAGATAGGCTATGAGGATCTAAAATAAACAAAACAGAGTTGTTTGCATACTAGATCTCCATGAGTGAGTAAGGAAAAACAGCCAGAAAGAGTCCTGCTGTCTCACCTATCTGCACAGTGGTGTTGCATAGTCATTGATTCAGTGCTGTACAAGTTTGGTGTCTCCTGAATGATGTAAATAGACCGTTTCCTTGGAGAACTGACAAATATATGCTGAGAGAGACTGCATACTTGTAGTCCAGTCCTAAATTTAACTTGCCAGTCACTACAACATGATAGTTTTGTTTTTATATATTAATGATTATTTTTTTGAATCTGTAGTCCATATAGAGCATCTTATGTTATGACACTAATGGTACTGACTGAATGATTGACTGATCATTTTTTTTTTTTTTTTTGACTTACATGTTCTTTTTTTCAAATCAGTATTTCTAAATAAATAGTGAGTCCTAAATGTTGTCAAACATCACCAGTGTCCACCCATGTGTAACATATTTGTGTAACGTTATTTTGAAAGAATTATATCCTGAAGCAGGTGCCAGTCACACTGTCATAGATAGGTTCAACAGCAAAATAAAGTATAAATCTGCCTAGTATAGATTCTTGGAAAACATTGTATTCTTTTTAGCTATTGTGTATACTTATTGTTTATTCTCTGTGCAAAATGTAAAAAGGCACTTCACATTGAAAGTATGGATTAATGTGTTTCCTTGGGTGACCTGTACATCAGCATCCTGACTGGAGAATGAATGTTCTCCAGCAGGGTGTTAATCTACAAGTAATGCCCACTGAAAAATGAGTGTGACTCTTAATGGCGGCATTTTAAGCTGCCGTGGAACTTGGCGTGAAGGTAACCTAATGATCACCATTATTTTATGCTTGCTTAGCATAAAATATAGAAATGTCAGTGTGTGTGAGTGTATGTGTGCATGAGGCTAAGACTGAGATTAATCAAGCTATTACTTTACACTCACTAAGCAAAGGTTTTGCTGTTTAGCGACTATAAAAGAAAAACATAAATTGAAAGAAAAGTGCGTGTGTGTGTGTGTGTGTGTGTGTGTGTGTGTGTGTGTGTGTGTGTTTGTGTGTGTGTGTGTGTGTGTGTGTGTGTGTGTGTGTGTGTGTGTGTGTGTGTGTGTGTGCATGTGTGTTTATGTTTCTGTCTGTGTGTGTCAGTGTATGCATGCTTGGTTAAATGAGATCAGTAGTGTTTGTGTGTTTTTGTGTGTATGTGTGTGTGTGTGTGTGTGTGTGTGTGTGTGTGTGTGTGTGTGTGTGTGTGTGTGTGTGTGTGTGTGTGTGTTTGTGCATGTGTGTTTATGTTTCTGTCTGAGTGTGTCAGTGTATGCATGCTTGGGTAAATGTGTGTGTTTGTGTGTGTGTGTGTGTGTGTGTGTGTGTGTGTGTGTGTGTGTGTGTATGTGTGTGTGTGTGTGTGTACATGTGTGTTTATGTTTCTGTCTGTGTGTGTCAGTGTATGCATGCTTAGATAAATGAAGCGGTAGGGTGTGTGTGTGTGTGTGTGTGTGTGTGTGTGTGTGTGTGTGTGTGTGTGTGTGTGTGTGTGTGTGTGTGTGTGTGTGTGTGTGTATGTGTATGTGTGTTTATGTTTCTGTCTGCGTGTGTCAGTGTATGCATGCTTGGGTAAATGAGAGCAGTAGTGTGTGTGTGTGTGTGTGTGTGCGTGTGTGTGTGTATGTGTGTATGTGTGTTTTTGTTTCTGTCTGCGTATGTCAGTTTATGTATACTTGGGTAAAGGAGATCGGTAGTCTGTGTGTGTGTGTGTGTGTGTGTGTGTGTGTGTGTGTGTGTGTGTGTGTGTGTGTGTGTGTGTTTGGGCTGTTTTTACGAAAGCTTGCACAGAGTTGTAGAGTAGAGTAAGACGTCAGACAGCCAATATGTCTGCCAAGCAATCCAGCAACAGAAGGCAGGGGTGTGCATGAGAGCTTCTAAAGCTACTCTTGCACGGACAGTGTCATGGTATGCAAATTACCTCATTTGCTGCTGAAAGCTATGCAAATGAGGTAAATTTGCAATCTAGGAAACACTAACCTGTCCGTGGAAGAGTAGTGTTATCTGCAGAAATGTACTCCGTTGGGAACCGAGTACCGTTCTGCAAATAGCTAAACGGAGCTATGACAGCTCCAAATAAAGGATACATACAGTTGAGGAAGCATGCCAATGGCCAAATATAAGGCCATTGGCATTTATAAATGTTTTAAATTATTAAAATCTTTTTTCCCCGATCTCCGATGTTTAAGCATAGCGCAGCACCATGCAAACGTGTGGCGCTTAAAAAAAAACAGAAAATAATTTAAAAAGAGCCAAAAATAGCCATTTTCACTAAAAAGCTTATCCTGCCATGCAGGTGAATGGGAGGCTGAAGACAACATGGCCACTGATTAGTGGTTGCTAAGAGGGGAAGCTCAGTATGAGAGATGTAACCATGCATTAATAGGCAATCCTATGCAAATGAGGATAAGGATAGTAAATCCTAATTTTCCCCATGTGAGCCATGTCCCAAGAGTGTAAGTGTAGGAGTAATGGAGTAGTAGAGTAGAATATAGGTAACATCATGAGGGTGTGTGTCAGAAAGGCTGTAAGCTTATTGGAGCACAGTGTCTTGTGTTTGCCCTGAGTTGCTCAGGATTGCAAGAGACATGTCTACAGTTGTCCTTTTTGAAAACCAGAAACCAAAGGCGTACACCATGAATATATCTGAAATTTCTTGCAAACGTGCACACAGCATGTGCGCGTGTGTGTGCGGCACTGCCCTGGGTGGAAACAGAAAGGGAAAAGGAAGGAAAAGAAGTAGTAGGAAGTTAACCAAGGAGAACTAGCAGAGCTGCCAGGTGAAATATATCAGAATCAGCCAATTACACAGGTAGCAAACTAGCCCAGCCCAGCCCAGTACTTTAAACTCTGCAAACAGCATTCTTCCCTGTTTTTTCCAAAGAACTCTGCAACACTGCAGTATACAAAGAAGGAAAGCTTAAAAACTTTAAAGTCAGAAAAAATGTTAGGGGCTGCTCTTGCTATCATAAACCAACATGTGCAAGGTGCTGAGGGCCGTGATGTTGTGATTGCTGCTGAGCAACTCACAGTGAGGAGAAAGAGAAGAGTGTACAGACCCAGGGTAACCTACCAGGGGCAACATGAGCTGGAGATAGTGGAGCGCTATAGGGTGGACAGAGACCTACTGCAGCAAATTGTTGAGCTGTGCTGGCCACGCCTCACACACAGAACCAACAGAGGGGAACCCATCCCAGTGGATACCAAGGTATGTGTTGGCCTAAGAATACTAGCTACAGGTACCTTCCAGAGACCAACTGGTGATATGATGGGGATTTCACAGGTATCAGCAACCAGGGTACTGCACCAGTTCCTGGATGCCATGTCAGCACATGTCGGTGAGCACGTATATTTCCCCAATTCCCATGAGGCATTGGCCAGCAATATGCATCTTTTCCATCAAATAGCAGAATACCCTGAGGTAGTGGGTGCAATAGACTGCCCGCACACACACATCAAAGCACCACCCAGTGAGCGGGTTCGGGTCTACATCAACCGCAAGGGTTTCCCCTCCATCAACTGCCAGATCATGTGCGATGCCCAGGGCATAATAATGAATGTGTGAGCTGGCTGCCATGGAAGCTATCACAATTCCCACATCTGGCATCTGATGCAGCTGTACCAGAGATTTGCCAGTGGGGACATCCCTGACGGTCACCTAGTGGGGAATGCTGGATACGCACTGGAGCCGTGGCTGATGACACCCATCAGAAATGCACACACACCCGAACAAGAACTCCATAATGAGGCACACGCACAAACAAGAAACATTATTGAGCATGTGTTTGGGATGCTCAAGTCACAGTTCCGGTGCCTGGACACATCTGGTGGAGCCTTGCAGTACTCACCAACTACATGTACCCAAATTGTCATGGTATGTGCCATGCTACACAATATGATCCTGTGAAAACAGCTGCAGCAGGAACAGCATGGGGCAGGGCCAAACAGCCCCCCACCATTGCCAAGGCCTGCACAGGCACAGCGTGACTCGGAGGAGGAACAACCTGAGCCTGCCCCAGTAGGCAGAAGGAGGCGTGCCCAGTATGCCCTGGCCTTGGCAAAGAGGCAATGCATAGCACATGCACTGACTCAGTAGGAACCCTGGAAATGACACCTCTCTCTGACTTGCACATACAGTAAAATGGATGCCTAACTTGACACTACCTGTTTTCAAACATGTATAGGGAGTGTAATATGTGCATCTGACATAGGCAGCCCCGCAGCACCACCTGAGGCTGGAGTGCCCTATTTTAAGCAATATAAAGCACAGCACCAGTACTGAGCATATTTAAATTCAATTGCACATAGATGTGCACTGCGCTAACCAGCACAACGTTGGGCAACGTTGAGCAAAGTTGGACAATGTTGGGCAAAGTCGGGCAAAGTCGGACAAAGTTGAGCAAAGTCGGGTAAACATGCTCACACCTGCTTTACTGTTCCTTAACCAGTCAGGTCTGCCCAGCAGGAAAATAAAAAGCAGTGACAGAGCTCGAACTCAGGATACTGTGCACTATAGTCACAGTACTGAACCACTAAGCCATGACAGCATTTCACTGACACAGACACAACTTAACTCACTCACACATACCAGTTGGGGGGGGTCACATACCTAACAGTCACAGCCAGCAGGACAAATGTAGACAAACGCAAACACAAACAAATGCTGTATCATGCCCTCTGAAGAGGCATATGAGTAACCTCCCCCCAGGCCGATGCAGACAGATAACAGCAGGCCAGGCAGTGTGATGTTGGTTGGGTAGGCTATGAAGTCACAAACTAATATGGGTGTAATTGGAAACTAAGGTCTGTAGTGCAGTGGTATGCCTCAAGCCAGTACGATAGGCAACAGTACAGACTGAAATGGAGTACCTGACATAGCAGTGCAGGCTTAGCAAATGTGTATAAGTGCTGGGTGAACCATTCATCCTATGTACACCCACAGTAACTATCAGGTGTGCCCCCCATGGGTAGAAATGTACAAATAATAGCTGTCCCCACTGTATGTAGAATGACTCATGGAAGCCCTGTAGGCACACTGTGCTTCCTGTTAATGTACAACACAAAGGTGAGCCCTGAAGTAAAAACCAACTTGATTTTCACACACATATAGTATTATATGCTCATCCTGGGCATGCTCACACACTTAAACAAATTTAGCAAATTTCAGTCAGCAACATACTGAAAGGTCATACTGGGCATGCTCACACACTTAGGCCAGGTCTGAGTACAGCAGTGGGCCACACATATCTGGCAGTTGCAGTTCTTACTCCAGACATTTGTCACTATTCACCAATCCTGCCTTTTGCACACACTGATATGAAAACAGGCCCATATAATATATTGGACACCTGTCATAATCAAACTATGTACTCCAAGTTCTTAAGTTGTTCAAAGAAAGTGAAAAACCAAAGAAGATCAATAATTCTCCGATCAGTATCATCAAGAAACAATGAGCACTCCTAGCATTATCCAAGCCATGGTCAAAGAGTCCACAGAGAACCATGAAGCTTTCTTTCGCTATGTCATAAATATCAATGTAAACTCATATGTTCTGAGTCAGTGCAAACTGTAAATGAATACATGTACATGACTGACATTGCCAACATCTTGTCAGACAGGTTCATACATATTTACCCCCTTCTCACTGACAAAAGGACCCATTATCATACCTGGAGATTGTGAAAACCCAGAAATCACATATACAATGGTTAAACAGCTCTTTCCAAACCTAAGAAACACGGCGTGTATGGGATAACATGGTTTCCCTGGCTGTGTCATATGTGAACTCCAAAACAAACAGACCCTGCACCTGAACAGTCTGTTGAGACTCACCGTCTGTACAGGATATGAAACTGTTGAATGGGTTACAGCAACGCTTGGCACGCTCCACGAGTGTTGGTGCACAACAGACCATGGGAACTATTGTCTTATAAGCCTGATGTGCAAGGCATGGAGTCCATCATTATGGAACTCATAAACAGAGCTATTGAGAGCCTACAAACACCCAACCCTCCCTATTTTTGTTTGGTCAGGGGCAGATCATGGTTCCTAAACCTGCTAGACATTTTTCAAGGCAGTTACCCAGGACATGCATCAATGAAATGAGCTACACATGGCCTACACAGACCTTGAAAAGCCCTTTTCCAACATCCCACACATGTCATATCCACAAAATCAACAACCTGTGCATAAACGCGTATGTCATCTGATGGATTGCCAACTGGGGCACAGATAGATCCCACAAGGTAAGAACTGTGGTCTCCTGTTCAAGCTGGTAACAACTGCTGTCCCCCATGGCTCAGTCCTGGGACCCCTCCTGTCTGGTGTATACTTTTCAGAAATACAGTCAAACATGAGGGCTATGTTTAGCAAGGTTTGTGGATAACTGCAAAAAGTTGTCAAAATCGATGTTTGGGACAACAGAGACATCCTTAAAAAGGGTCTCAGTCAGACAGATGTGGTGTCAAACTTATGGGCTCGAGCTACAGTCATACAAATACCACATAGGTGCCAACACCCTAAATATGGAGGTAATAATAAGGGATCTATGGACACATGTGGATAGTCATCACTACTTCCAGAAACACATTCATAAAGTGGTTAGAAAATCATGCTATATGTTCCTACAAACTGCCAAGGTCTTTGCATGTAGGTCAAATGAGGTTCCCTCTACTCATCAGTCATCAGACCCATCATAGAGTACCCACAACACACTTGCGATGAATCTGACTAGGCACCTTCAGCAGCTGGAGAGACCACTGACATACCTCAAAAAGAGCATTACTGGCCTCAAACAGTTGCCCCATGCAACAAGAGTGAATTTAACTCAATCTGTACTCTATTGCATACTGTCTACTCAGGTGATCTCTGCCCAACAGACAGGTCCATGTCCAATGCAGAATGGATGTACATGTACTATCTGATGTAACCCCAAGCTCACTGTACTACATGCTCTAGGGATATCATCATCACAACAATAAATAGGACATGTTGGAGGGATACATTAATAACTCGCAGACTTCCCTTTCTTTGGAACAGACTCCCTCCCAACCTACATTAAGCTGAGTCCCTCACTGACACTCTTCCAGAGGAGCCTTGATGAGTGTATGTGAAACTGAACTGTCACACCATGGATCACTTCATCAGCTCTACTACACAGAGGCCTAGGAAACTAACTCCATGGGTGGTGATAGCTGCACACTCTGGCCATACTAATATATGCCTTCAGGCAGATAGCCTATTACCTACCTAGGTACCTATGTGTATATATATATATATATATATATATATATATATATATATATATATATATATATATATATGTAGGGGGAGCAGGGAACACAGTATATTAAGCCAAAGATGAATCAGCAAAGATGTGTGTAAGAGGGTGACCATGACACAGAGCCATCCTAGACTGTCTCACCCAGCACACATCCCAATGGCACAAAAGACATGAGGTGCACATCTCACCCAGTATACATAACAGCCACCAGTATCTGTAAGCATTACAGTGTATGTGGTCCATGTGCCTGCTGTACAACATGATGGTACAATGAAGTACACATCTACTATCTGTAGACATGTACCTGTCACATAGTCTACTACATACCTATGAACCTATCTTCAATAAGGCATATGTTAGCCTAGGCAATTTGTGCAGCTTTCACCACCCATTGGGTAGTCTCCCAAGCCCTCATTCTAATAGTTAGTACCCTAAGCCTCTTTCTAGTGGGGCTGCTGATGTGAGGCCTGGTGTGAATTGTCTGTTTCACATCCACTCATCAAAGTTCCTAATGAAGAGTGTTAGCGAGGGGCTCTATCTGATGTACATTGGGACTCTGTTCCACAGTAAGGCAAGTGTCTGGGATGGTATTCTATCCCACCAGCATGTTGTATTCATTGTTGTGATGAGGTTCATATCCCTGAAGTGTGTAGGGCAACTCAATTTTGTTATCTGTAGATGGAGCATGCTCAGCAGTTATGTGTTGGACATGGCTCTGTATGTTAGGCAGCATGTGCCTCTGAGTAGGCGGTACGCAATGAAAAATAGATTTAGTTTTACCAGTTGTGTTGCATAACATAACTGTTTGAGGCCAGTAATCCTCTTGGTAAGGTACCTCTGTGGTCTCTACAGCTGCTGGATATGGGTAGTCGAGTACATCCAAAATGGTGCATTGTACTCAATGATGGGTCTGATGACTTAAAAGTAGAGGGCCACCACTACCTCTTCGGATCCTGATGCAAACCCTTTGTTGATTAGGTGGGCCATATAGGATTTCCCAATCACTTTGGCAACATGGTTGTCAAAGGAAAGATGACTATCTACTTGTGTCCCCAGATCCCTTATTACCTTGTCAGTTTTGAGGGGGTAACACCTATGTGGTAGTATGTGTGTACTTTGTTTTCACCAAAGGGGATCACTATGCATTCCTCCACATTGAGCTTGAGGTGATGATTCTGACACCACACATCTGTCTCATAGAATCCCTTCTGGAGAATATTTGTGTCATCCGGGGAATCTTTTATGGCAAACACTTTACATTTCCCAGCAAACTTAGTCAACCACAACCCTCCTGTGTTGGCATGTACATTTGAGAAGTCTATACCAAACAGGAGGGACCCCAGGACTGAACCCTGGGGGCCACCAGTTGTTACTGGTGTAGAGTCTGACATGTAGCCAGCAACTCTTAATTTGTGGAATCTATCTGTGAGCCAGTTTGCAATCCATCTTGTGATGTATGGATTCATGACCAGGTTGGTGAGTTCATCTATGATACCTGACTGGGGAATGGTGGCAAAGGCTGTAGTGATGTATAGGTAGGCTGTGTTGAGCTAATTTCAATCATCTATAGCCTGGGTAACAATCTAAAAGAAATCCACCCAGTTCAGGAGGCATGATCTGCATATGATGAAGCCAAACTGGGTGTGCTCAACTGTGTGAAGGTTCACAATCTCTTTATTGCTGACTTTCATTATGATTGGCTCCATTGCCTTAAAGAGCAGACTTCTCAGGCTCATAGAGCATGAATGTCAAGGGTCTTTTGTGGCCCCACCCCTGTGGAGTGGGAAGAATGTTGCTGTGCAATATTCTATGGGTACATATCCTGTACAGAGCATGTAGAGAGAGATGTAGGTATCCTTGATGAATATGGATACATCCCCACCCTATATGCTATGATCCAGATCCTGATGCTGGAAGGTATGGAATGAGTAGTATCCTGGTAGTGCTGGTGTGCTCTCTGGAGTCTTGAACTAGGTTTCTGTTACTGCACAGATATCAATATTCTCCATACTGAGATGTGTCTTGAGTGTGTGCATCTGGAGGCTGAGACTTCTGGCAATGAGTAGCATTTAGCTAACTTTGTGGTTATTTGTGTTGGTTATGCGGTTTGGTTTGTCCTGAGTGACCGGTGTTCCACACCTGAAGTCAATGCCTCATTGGTCCCATCTGACCATAAGCTAATTACCCTACATATCCACTTTCTGGACCTACCCCCATTAAGGAAACCATGTTAAACAATGTCTCCAAAGCCAACTTCATGCTTCTTAAGACACAAGTGCTGAACTTCAGGACACCCATGCAGATGGACAGTACTTTTATGACTACTGAATTCTTCACAATTGCACTTTATAAGCACTTACATGAGTCTACGCATTGTGCTATCCCAAACAGAACAAAGATGCTATCCTCCAAGAAAAGGAAGCCAATCTGGTGGTCCCCTGCCATAAACAAACTGCACAACAGAAGGAAGAAACTGTTGCAAAAGAGGGTAAAATCCCATGAGTGGAGGAGCTCCCTAGTCAGCCTCAGGAAGAAGCTGCGATCCCTGATAAAATCCTCCAAAGCTAGTTATGAAAACAAAGTCGACACTGATTCTAAAGACAACCACAAAGCATTCTATAGCTGTGTCAAGAATCTCAATGACAACACTCAGATCTGCTCTGAGTTACAGCACAATGGCACTAAATATACAGACGCAACTGATATTGCCAACAGCCTGGCAGATAGGATCAGTGCTGACTTTACCCCCCTCTCACCCATGAAAGAGCACATCTCTATACCAGAAGAATGCAAAGTTGCTGTCATCATGGCTGAACAGGTAAAAAACACTCTCCAAAGCCAGGAACACAGCATCCATGGGACCAGATTACATCCCAGGATGTGTTCTACACGAACTACAGAACGAACTGGCACCACACCTACATACCATGTTCAATCATAGCCTCACCTCAGGCTTTGTGCCTGCTGAATGGTGCACAGTGACGGTTATACCACTACACAAGGGGGGAGCCACCACGGACCCCGGGAACTAGCGCCCCATTAGCCTGATGAGCCTGGTCTGCAAGGCCATGGAATGTATCATCATGGAACTTATAAACAAAGACATTGGTAATCTGCAAACTCTGGACCACAACCATTTTGGGTTTGTAAAAGGCAGATCATGTCTCCTAAACCTGATAGACTTCTTTGAAGCAGTCACCAAAGCCATAGACAAGGGTAAGGTGGTTCACACAGCCTATCTAGATCTTGCCACAGCTTTCTACACCATCCCCCACTCTGGAATTATGGATAAACCCACTAAACTAGGTAAAAATCCCTATGTCACAAGATGGGTTGCCAACTGACTCACTGACACAACCCACACTGTGAAAGTAGCAGACTCCAAGTCCGACTTCGGACCAGTGACAAGTGGAGTACCACAGGGTTCAGTCCTGGGTCCTGTCCTGTTTGGTATCTACTTCCCTGAAGTACAGGTTAACATGGAAGGTGTCTGGCTAATGAAGTTCCCAGATGACTGCAAACTAGGAGCCATAATCGAGACTACTAATGATGTGGACATCCTACAAAAGGGCCTCACTGAGACAGATGCCTGGTGTCAAAGCCATGGCCTCAAGCTCAATGCCAAAAAGTGCATTGCCATCAGATTTGGTAAAAACACTGTACCCATGAACTACAACATAGGTGGTAGTATACTTAACACCGAAAGTGTGATAAGATACCTTGGGACACAGGTGGACAGTAGACTCTCCTTTGATAATCACATCGCACAGTAGTCAGGAAATCCTTCTACGTGGCACACCTCATCACAAAAGGTGTCTCATGCAGAATAAAAGAGGTCATTGTTCCCCTCTACTCATCACTCATTAGATCCATTATAGCGTACAATGCCCCTTTTGCTATGTACCTCACAAGACATCTACAACAACTGGAAAGCCTGCAGAAATACCTCACAAAGAGGATTAGCAGCCTCAAATACATGCCATACACAGACCGTCTCAAAACACTACAGCCTTACTCTGTCGCATATTGCCTACTCAGAGGTGATCTCTGCCTAACATACAAAGCTAAGTCAAACACAGAGCTGTTGGACATGCTCCACTTAAAGAAATCCCAATCCCTCCAAGCGCTGGCCCCAAAACCCAGATTGAAATACAAAAGGAGGGGGTGTATCCATTTTCATAAAGGATACCCACACCTCCAGGTTAGTGGCACAGCACGAGGCCTTGGAGACAATGCAAGTGCAACTAACATTAGGCAAAGCTGTTTATCAGATTGTAGCCTGCTACAAATCACATACCTTGTCTCAGGACCCTCACTCAGCATTTCTAAGAACACTAGGAAATATAAAGGTCCTACCAAACACCATGATATGAGGAGATTTCAACTACCCAAACATTGACTGGGGGAATTACTCGAGTACAAAGTCCTTTGCCCAATGCTTCCTAGAGTTTATAAACTCAAATGACCTGGAACAGCTGGTCACCATACCCACTAGAGGTGACAACATACTGGACCTAATCATCACCAACATGGGGGATCAGTGTTCCACACCAGAGGTAAACCCCTTGCTGGTGATATCAAATCATGAAGTAATCACACTGGACATCCACATTCCGAACCCCCCCCAGTCAACAAAACCACTGTGAAAAACTTTTCAAAAGCAAACTTCACACTTCTCAAGACCGAAGTGGAAAGTTTCAAAGCCCCCTTGCTACAGGATAATGCTATCCAATCTGCAGAATCCTTTACAAGTACATTCTATGAGCATCTACAGGGATGCATGGATCGAGCCATCTCAATAAAAACCAAGACTCACTCCTCCAAAAAGAAGAAACCAATCTGGTGGTCCTTACCCATAAATAAGCTATACAACAAAAGGAGGAAACTAACACATGATAGAGCAAAATTCCAAAAAGGAAAGGCATCACTGATCATTATTAGCAAGAAACTACAATCGCTCATAAAATAATCCAAGTCCAGTTTCTAAAGAAAAATTGCCACGGAATCTAAAGATAACCACAAAGCCTTCTTTAGCTATATCAAACATTTAGGTGACAACTGTCAGATATGCTTTCAGCTGCTGCAAAATGGCAAAAAATACACTGAACCAACTGACATTGCCAACATCCTGGTAGACAAGTTCAGTGCAAACTTCACCCCCACTCACCCCCAAAAGGGCCCATGTCCATCCCAGAAGAATGCAGAGCCCCAGACTTCATGGACATGCAGGTAAAAACAGCCCTCTCCAAAGCTAAGAACACAGTATCAATGGGACTGGATGGTGTCCCAGGCTGCGTCTTACACAAGCTCCAAAAGGAAATAAACCCTCACCTACATTCACTGTTCAGACGCTACTCAAGGTTTGACCCTGTGTGTGCCAACATGTGGTGCATCAACCCATATATGATATGGTCATGGCCTATGTATACAATACACTCACAATACACCTAGTATGATAAGCCTGCTGAGGTTAGCAAATGTGAAAAAAACCTTTGTGCAAACTGTCAGCAAGTAATGTCTGTATTGCACCCTGTAACTCCATATTGCTTGATGAAGTGTAAAGATGTACTTAGTTTGGTTTAAGAACTCTGCACTTGCCAACTCTGTGTGTGTGTGTGTGTGTGTGTGTGTGTGTGTGTGTGTGTGTGTGTGTGTGTGTGTGTGTGTGTGTGTGTGTGTGTGTGTGTGTGTGTGTGTCTCCCCCTGGGGAGGAGCAACCTTTTTGGAGACTACTCAAACACCTTAGAAGTGGTATACTCATCTTTGTCAAGTCCAATGATGTCACCATCCTACAAATATACCTGTGGAAAGGTGAAATCCAAGTAATGTGTATAGTGTGTTGTGTAAATGCATTCTGCTGTAGTATCATAATGTAGTTAGGTAGGGGTTTGAATCCTGCACTTATCAACTGTGTGTTTGTGTCTCCCTGGGGAGGAGCAACCTTTTTGGAGACTACTCAAACACCTTAGAAGTGGTATACTCATCTTTGTCAAGTCCAATGATGTCACCATCCTACAAATATACCTGTGGAAAGGTGAAATCCCAGTAATGTGTATAGCATGTCATGTAAATGCATACTGCTGTAGTATCATAATGTAGTTAGGAAAGAGTTTGAATCTTGCACTTGCTGACTGTGTGTCTGTGCTCCAGGTGTGTGACACTGTTGGCCAATGTGGAGTGGGTTTTGATTTTTATAGTGTATGACATATCACAATGACAACTGTACGTGCATTACACATGTAAGGTAGCTGTGGGGCAAATCCATATACATACATGTGACCTCAAGTATTTCATAGGTGGGTACTCTGCTTTCTCCATGAACGCATGTGTTATCTTTGCCAGAGCGTGCTGGCACTTTCCAGATCTTAAGTCACTTCTGTATGCTTGTGACAAGCTTAGCCACTGCAGTGATCCCTGGGCTATGGCTTCCATTTCACATCCACTCATCATGGTTTCTTTTGAAGAGTGTGAGTGAGGGTTTATGCTTGAGGTATATTTGAAACCTGTTTCAAAGCAAGCAAAGTCTGGCAAAGATGACTAATCATTATAGGTGTGCAATAACCTCTGTGGATCTGCATGCAAACCCTTTATTTTTTATGTGCTGCACAGATGGATTTCCAAAACCCTTTGGTAATGTGATTATCAAAGGAGAGATGACTTATCACATGGCTCTATGTATACATTAGTACCTATTCCACATTTTGGGGGCTACTACCTATGTGGTACTCTGGGGATACTTTGTTTTCTAAAAGTGGATGACTATGCTTTCTTAGGCTTATAGCTTTACAGCATGAGTTTGACACCAGGTATCTATCTGTATCATACCCTTTTGGAGGATGTGTGTGTCATCTGGAGAATAAAGTATAGCCCACAGTATGCATTTTCATCAAACATGGGCAGACATATCCCTACTGTGTTTGCTTGTACCTAAGAAAGCTATATGCCAAACAGGAGTGGTCCCAGGGCTGAGTGCAGGTGAATACCACTTGTTACTGGCATAGAATAGTACATGGAGGCTGCAAATGTTACTGTGTGTCCTACATCTGTGCGTCAGTTGTCAAGCCATCATCTAACGATCGTTTATGGTCAGTCTGTTGAGGTTATGTCTAATACCAGTATGTGGGATGGGTATGATTTGCTGGTGAGCTATAGCTTGGCTGTGTTGACCTCCCCTCCCTCACCTATAGCCTTTTTGACTGGCTTGAAGTCTACTAGGTGTAGGAGCCATGATCTCGCCTTTGGAGAACCTAAGTGGGTATGGTGCAGTGTTTGCAGGTTCATAATGTCTCTGTTAATGAGTTCCATAATGCTGTGCTCCATAGCCTTCCAGGTAACATTGGTCTGGCGTATAGGGTGAGAGTTTCCAGGACCTGTTGTAGTTCTGCCCTTAATCAATTTATGTTAACATTTGCACTGGGTGTGACGAGGGTGGACAGGTTTAAGAATAAGTATATTAGAGGGTCAGGCCAGGTTTGAAGGTTAGTAGACCATGCCAGATAGGCAGGATTAAGTTGGTTTGTACATGTGCTGAGGAGGGATGCAGAGTATATTGTGAAATAGATGCTAAGGATGAAGCCGCCAGGTAACAGGAAAAGAGGAATGCCTAAGATGAGGTTTATGGCTGTGGTGAGAGAGGACATGCAGGTGGATGGTGTGACAGCGCAAGATGCAGAGGTCAGGAAGACATGGAAACAGATGATGTACTGTGGTGACCCCTAATGGGAACATCCGAAAGGAGAAAAATATGTTATAGCTCAACCCTTGTGGACTGTGAACACCATTATCGTACGTAATTCCACATGTATGTAACGTGTATAGAGGCTCCATCTGGACAGAGCGTTTAGGTGAGTGGTGACTTCATATGTCAGCTTGTGTATGACACAGCCAAGGGACACTGTCCAGTACTATTGCCACTGTAGTGTGGACCTTGTTAAAGAGATGTTTTAACTATAGTGTCTGTGAATCATCAGGTATTATGTTCTGCATGTCTGGAAATGTGGCCCTTGTATAGCGACAGCGTGGTGAAATCTGCATTCAAACTGTCTGACAACGAATTAGTAATGTCAGTCAGATAAGTGTACTTTGTGACCATTTACATTAACTGTGATCCAATCTGAGATTTCCCCTGTAGATTATGAACAACAGTAAAGAAAGCTTTAGTGCTGTCTTTGGAATTGTTGCCATTTTGTATTTTGAAGCTTGCCTTGTATGTTTATTGAGGGATTGAATTTTCTCAATGATACTGACAGAGAGGTTATCCCTTCTTAGTATGTAACTCTTTTTTGGTATAACATCACACCTTCTATTATATATTTAGTTTATGGCAGGGGTCCATGAGACTAATGCACTTTTACTGTATAAGTGAGAATTTCTTGTGTTTGTGATAGCACAGTCCATGCAACCCTGTAGGTGAATAGTGTGCATTAATACAGGATTATGCAGCTGGGACAGTGTTAACCTTAGTAATGCAAACCAATGACAGATAGTAACAACAGCATCACCTACAGCACAGTTGTGGCATACACACACATGCGTACTCAAGTTCCAAAACGTGTGTAGTACAATGCATACTGACCACCAGTAGAAACTATGAAGTGTTATCACTGGCCAATACAGGGCATGTCACCCTGCCGATGTGCCCAATATGCATGTTCATGCAGACAGTGCATCTCCACCATGTTCACAAATGTACACCTGCAAACCTGTGCTGCACACACCCCACACTTACTGTCCACTGTATAACACATGCTGACACAACTACACACATCAGCCAAGTGGCACATGGGCAAACAAAACACAATTGGAATAAACACTGGTGGAAACAATGCAACATTGCTAATTACAGCTTTAATGCATCATGTCTGCTCAGCTACACCTTCAAGGATATCATTACACTTTACTGCTGACAACATGTTACACATTCAACCATTGCTATACTTTATCAAAGTCACCCTGTGCATCAGCACCATGTTAGCCTGTTCCTGCATCAATGTTACAGATGACAGGAGGTGGCACAGGTTTTATATTATGCACAGGGTGTGTTGTTGGTTTGCCAGAGGCCTACACTGAGCCATACAATTGACATGTGTGTGTGAGTGTGTGTGTGAGGGCCATGAGTACTGTTATGGGCCAATGTTGATGTAATGTGTGCAGGTATGTGTTTGCCCTAGGTTTCTGGTTTATGTGTGTGTGTGTCTGCATGCACACAGTTCCACAATGTGGCTGCCATATACAGGGATTTGTGGGACAGCTACAGACTGTACCTGGCAGGCTTTACAGATCACCATCTCTGGCCACAGATACGGAACCTGTGCCTGGCAGGGGTGCTACAGACAGTATCGGGTACTAATCCAGACTGGGTACTATCCTCAGAGGTTGACATGTGTCCACTGGATCCAGGTCCCTGCTGGGACTGGCCAGAGCCATGTGCACGTGGTCTTCTAGGACAGTCTATGGACAGCCCCCCCTAACATTGCTGGGGCTGGTACTAGCACTACGGGAGCAGCTGTGACTTGCTGGACATCCATGGCGACCTCCAGCTGCTGATGTTGCTGGCATACATCCATGTTGACAACTCAACCATCCCACACTGTCCTGACACATAGACATGACATTGTGGAGGACATCCAATGTCTCACCCAACGTCTATCAATGACCTCAGTATAATTATGTATGGGACCTGCTAGGTGATGGATACTGTCATTTACAGAGGTGTTATGAGCCCTCTGTGCCCTTAGTCCCTGTCTGGTGTACTGTTCCATTCATGCCTGTGCCTCCATGACAGCCTGGAACATGCGTGTGGTTGAAAGAGTTGTGGCACGTCTGCCAGGGGCATGATGACCAGCAGTGCTCTGAAGAGAACCCCTGGGCATCTGGCTATGTGGTACCATTCCAGACATCTGGTTATGGCTGCTGTGTCCTGATACATGTGCCATAGATACCACACTGCCCTGGCCAGTGCCAACTGTACACTGTCCCTCAGCTAAGGGCAATGGTGATGATGGATGTACAGGCAGTATGACTGTGTGCATGAATGAGGTGGAGACTTGTGTACTGTCAATTGGTGGCCCAACAACAGACCCTGACAAACCTGCCTGTGCCTCAACACACCTATCCTCATGATCACTGTCTGACTCAGTGACATCAGGTTCCCTGCTGTACTGAACCAGCCCCACCTCAGCACCTGTGAGAGGAAAACAGGAAACACACTTTAAGACCTGAACATGATGTCAGACCACATGCACACATGCACACGCACACATGCACATATGCACACATGCACATGCACACGTGCACATGCACACATGCGCACATGCACACATACTCATGCACATGCACACATGCACATACACACACACACATGCACATGCACACATGCGCACATACATACATACACGTGCACATGCACACATGCACACACACAAATACATTCCTCCCTAAAGCAGACACACACACACACACACAAAACACCAGCAATCTCAGAACATACACAATAGCAGGTGATGGTGGGGCACAGTATCACAAGCAAAACAGTCATATCACACATGTCAGCATGCAGGACATGTGTTGCTCAACAGCATACAGTGCAAGTATAGCAGTCCTTGTTACTAACAGTATACATGGCTTTGATGCATGCGTTTTGTTATTGGGTGATTGGCCTCCCCCGGAACGCAATGCATATATGGACACAACATTGCTGTGCAAGTATTCAAAACTCTGTAATGTACTGTGCACCATAACTCACAGGTCTGCATACCATGGCTGGATGTGTATCTGTGTCAGATAGGTATCCAATGCTGATTACAGCCTCTGTGTCTTTAGCAAATAATTGTGGACACAGTTTTAGCACATGCATGATGAGTATTCACACAACATCATCAGTGGTGCATGTATAATTGATGGAATACCATTTGTCCACATACCCAATGTACAGTAGTTATGGTGAGTGTAGATCATATTGTGGACATGCCAGTGTCATCCATGACATGACATGCTAAAACACAACTGCATATTTAAACATCACACATACCCAGTGTGTGTCATATGGCCTAGCCACTCAATAGCATCACAAGACATATATGTGTCAGGTGTGCAAATGGTGATTGGTATGCATATTGTTTAGAGGTGCATATGTTTGCACACACACACACACAACATTGAGGTGTATAGCAATGAAAGCTATGTGTAGTACTGTGGTTACAATAACTGGATGGGGTATAGTACCATAGGCCATCATCATGAAGCATCATGTGGTCACTCAAGGCTACAAATGTTTCCCAAACCAGCACTAATCATGCTGTACTGGAACTGTACTACCTTGGCTACATTCACCATTTCACAACCAGTGGTTACATGGGTTTGTAAGGAGGCCAATAAGAAGCATTCCCTGACATGAATGTGTAGTGTGTTGCAGAGTGTTTAAATGCCCCATGATAGGCCTCTACCCCTCAGGTATATTATGTGTAATGTGTGGATGAGATTTTGGATACTGGAGTGTGTCTTTACAGAGGGTTTGTGAATCCTTTATGTGTAGCATGTTAAAATGCTCTGTGTATGACATAGTTGTGTATGTTATGTGCATGTTGAGTATCAACTTTGCCTATACAATGGTCACTACAGTATAGCCGCATTTGTTTGAGATGATCTGGGTATTGCATGTGTTTGAGGCAGCTAATCACATTAGTAAGATGTGCGTGGTCTTACACCAAACATGCACAGCATGCATTATGGGTAGGTGTGTTACGTGTGTACATGGCCTACACCTTAACTATGACATGCACTTTTTATTTTCAATAATAAATGTCGAACACACTCACCAGCATCTTTCCACTGCCTTGATGTCACCCCAGAGGGACCTACATAGAGATGAGATAGTTTGTCAGTGGCCACAACTGTGGCATTGCTACTGTGTGTTTGCAATCTTACAGTAGAACAACAGTTTACATTCACAGGCCTACAGATTATGTTCCAAATGATTGGTATTGCACAACAACAGGCTCCACATCTTCTAACTACACACTCCACATCTCACATATGCATGATCTACCAATTCAGATAACAGTAGTCTACAGATATGCCATGTTACCTGCATGCTCCATGTATGCTTGCTGGGTGGCTCCAACCTACATCATGGTGTATGTATGCTGCTGTTGGGCAGGTGCCACGAGGCTCAGGAACAGCTCCTCCACTCTGGTGAGGGGGGATGGATATTAACACCACCTCCTGTTGCAAGCTGTTGTCTCCGCACATCAGAAGCACGCTGACGGACATGTCTGAGTAGATCACTGCAGTGGTGGCGTACCTGCTCATATGTCCGGTTATGCAGGCCTATCTCATTTACCCTCCAGACATCTTGCCACATTGCAGTACGTTCCTGCTGGTTCTGGCTGGTTTGTGAGAACATTAGACTGTAGTGCTGAATCATACAGCTAGTAATGATATCATTTTCAGCACTACTATAGCTGGGATTTCTGTGATGTGCCATGATCCCTGGAAAACATAAAGAAAAAATATGTCTGAGCAAGTCATATGGCACATTTAACATTATACAGTACAGATATCACTGAACTGCCATATATAGCAGCCTATTAGCTAACTGAGAGTGAAACACTTTAACTACCACTTATCACTGCTCACCCCACAACTGCTTGAAAGTGCCTGGCTCACTCTATCTAATGAACCATGTTCTGCACAGCAACAAAATAAAATCACTATATAAGACTATACAAGAGTACCTGGCACACTGTATGCAACACAATGCACCAACTAGCCACAGCAGATATACATCAAGCTGATGTGTAAAGAAATATGTCATCCATCACAATGAGTGTAAGGTCCAGTAAATGTATTACTATTATACCACACAACTTGTTAATGGCAAACCCGTAGCCAAAATATGTGCACAATTGGGAATACAGGTCGCATACTGCTGTAGTCCACTATAGATGGTGCTAGATATGCAGTTATATGTTTTACCACACATATGACAGAGGACATGTTACAGACATACCCACACACACATCAGACATAATTACAGTCACAAAGGTATGGCAACCCAGATAAGGTTTACGTGTGTACTATACAGTACTGTGTGTCAGTACTTACAAAACCTTAATCTTGAGGAATATAATCTGTGATGAATACAGGGACCACACAAAACAGTGCATGCAAGAAATGTGGACATACACCATACTTTGCTGTACAGGCTCAGAGCTTCAAATAGTACTACAGTACACACAGGATTTGGATTCAACATCAGTACCAATCAATAATCATAGATGTAGTGCTTTAGCCTCCAGTGACACACCCCAGTTAAAACCAAGGGACATAATCACACTGTATGCCATAGCACTTTTTCTGCCTAGCAACAGAATACACAGCTTTTTCTGGGATCAAAGCAAGGACCCATAATACCATGACATAAACAGTTTCCCACTAAGCTATCCCACAAATACATATCTTTGACGTATTCACAAACACATTGACCATCACAGTCAGTCAACAGTACAGAGAATCTATTGCAACAAGTAGATGTAGGTGTGTATGAGTATATATGACTCTCTCTCTCTCTCTCACTATATATATATATATATATATATACATATACACATCCATTGGTGTACATATACATATATATGTAGGCACATATACATTTCACCTTTCATAGTGGGAATATCAATTATACAAAGGATGTGAGGTGTACAGTAATGTAATAATATTGCACAGTCTTGTGATAAATGCATTGAAAGTGTTCACAGCCCAGGTAGCTTTAGCAGGCCTCACTGGTTTCAACATCGCAAACTGAACAAACCACCCACAATTTTTAACCACCACATGTCATATACCAGCACTGTATGCTGTCTTGTTTGTCACACACTAAAACCTACATACAAATATGCACATACTAACCTTCACCAACATATATATCTCCACCCTTCACAAACAGTTGCAATATGTCCCCTGCTCTATGCACATATAGAGATGTGAATATATATGACACATATATATTTCTCAGTATGTGTGTGGCATACACACACAAGGTCCACACTGTTGTAAGTCCCTGGACCTCACAGCTGAACTGTTGGGCCTTGCTGCAACACAAACATGTGTCACATGTGAACACACACCAACATTACAGGGGGTATATATAGCTACAAATGCTAGATAAGCATACTAGACTGCTACAGCAGTTGCCAATGCTAAGCTACATTTTAATATGACTATCATGCATGTGTTGCTCTGTCACACCCATGTTTATATAATGGCAGCACTAATCCCCCCAACAGCCATTGGTCACACTACTGTACAGAACACAGATAACATGGATCAGATTTTTGACATTTAATGCTGAGCTACACATTTCACAGGTATGTCCCACTGCCCACAGGTACACACTGTATTGTCCATAGCAGTAGTTAAGCAGGACATCTCTGCATAGATAAGTACTGCTGCCACATATGAATGGTTCACATTATGTAGACTACTCTTCAAAAACATCTACTACATGCCAGTAAATACATATGTGTTACATACCTTTCCTTTGTATGATTTGGTATTATTTATTTTTCTTTGTCCTTTTCTCTGTCTCTCTCTCTCTGTCTCTGTCTCTAACAGTCTCTGCAATAGAGTGATTGAGTTTGTTGGCAGCGATTGCAGCCTGCTTTTGTAGGTATTTGCACATGAGCATGTGATGGCCTCTGCACCAGTTAGTGGCCAGCATTTGCTAACTGCATGCAGCCTGCTGTGTAGTAATTGCAGTAATCACTGTCATAGCAACCCAGTACTATAAATTGCTAACTCAGGTAGGCGTGGCCCTTTCAGCTTTCCAAGATGGAGATCATCCTTGTTTGCTGTGGACATCATTGTTTAAGACAGAAAGTTAGTATAGTTCTTATATCAGAAGCCAGGGGTGTAGCCAATGATTTACATTTTGTACACAGACCTAAATGTTGCTGCTTCCAGTAACCACTTGTCAGTGTAGAAATGTACTCACCCCTCAAAATGCTAACCCAAGATACATGGGAGGATATACTTTCTTTTCAAATTTTACAATTAACTGCCATACAAAGCTAGTTATTTAGATGTATTCCTTTGGCACAAGAATTATTTGTGAACTGCTATACTGTGAATATTCATTTACTCAGTTCTAAAGTTTGTGCTTTTTTAGTGTTGACATTAGCACAAGCTGCTCAGAAAAACTGGACACATTTCAGTACTGTGAGTATGCTTACCTACATCCTTGGTAGACCCTGCACACACAGGTATATTCTACATTTGGGTAGGGGTGCAGAAGTACAGAGAGAATATGTATTATTGTGTGAATTTTATCTTGCTGGACTTATAGGGTTGCTGTGTACATGTTAGTTTATCAAGGCAAGTAGTCTGTCTGTGTAACTCCCAACTGTGGACCTATCTACATGGTAGCCAGAGAATATCCTGTTATTTTTTGTCTGTGCACCACACAGGTCTTTTCAGCAATAGAGCAATGGCATTGTTACAGTTGGTTGCTATCAGTACATGGCTACATCCTTTTGTATTTCAGTGTTGTATTCCTACATAAGGGTATGCTTCCGGAACTCCTTCCAAAGCTATTTGCACAGTGTGTAACAGCAGAAAGGCTGCTATGCCTCTGTGTTTCTGCCTCTGCCAGACCTATCAAACACTCAGGTACATATTTGAACATACTCAGGGAAAAGTAGAGAAAAGGTCAGGGACACCTTTAAAATATCAGTGCCATTAAGTTGAGACTTTGAGAGAACCAGAGCATATGGATTAATACACCTTTTCTGAAGTAAAATAAGTGTCTAACTCTTAATTATTGTCATCACTCATTACATGTAATTCACCACCTTTCTGGCCAAAGTCAGTAGTTTTTGGAGGGATTCATAGGGACAGAGCTAACTTTTGTTTCAAAATCAGGGACATCCCTGAAAAGTAGGGACAGTTGGGAGGTATGGCCTCTGCCCTAAACAGATATGCCAGTGTTTGTCCTGCTGTGATACTGTGTGGGGGTTGTAAAGTGATGGTGTAACATTATTTCCTGCTAGAATGGCTGCTTCTCTTATCACAGTCATGTAATGTAATCCCACAACAACTGTTGGTAAAGATCCACAGAATAAGTTGTGTGGTATGGCATTCCTATTTTTCCTTTACATTCACTCATTCTGATGCATGATATATTTATTTCAGCACCAACTTGTTGTATATCTACCGTGGCTTAGTGGTACTTCATGCAATATAGTGTGTACAAGGTCCCGGGTTCGAGACTGACAGAGGTGTTTTATTTTCCGCTGAGCAGAACAAGGGCCCTCACATACAGAGTGACTAAAGCACTTTTAAGGAGTTGTAAGTGGGTTTGTGTGGGTTTGCACAATGCTTAGCAATGCTTGGCCAAGCGCACACTTGCGCAAACCCACTAACTACTGCTTAATAGTGCTTACTCCTGCTAACCCCCATGCTCATTTCTTTGAAAGAAAAGAAAAATGGGAAGATAGGAAAGTGGTGAAAAAGGGGCACAAAGAGGTAAAGACAGTAGGGGAAAATAGCTCGGGATGTGCAGGATGGGTGTAGGGAAGGTCCATAGCTGCCCATTTCTTTAACAGCAACAGCTGTGCATATGGAATAGATTTGGAGGTAAATATGAAACCTTCAACCCCTGAGAGAGGGGTGAGGACCACAAAGTATGTTGTAATGCCAATTAAATTACATTTTATGTGTCCAGGGGACATGTGTGCAAAATGGGCAGCTATGTATGGGGCGTAATTTTTTTTTTTGGGAGGAGATTGCCCTTTTTTTTTTTACAGGTGAGAGTAGAATGTGGGGTAGGGGAAGTAGGTATATTTGGGGAAGTAGGTTGGGGAGGTAAAAAGACAAGACAAACAAGATGGATACATGGGCAGAATATGACACGTGGTGGGTGAACACCATTGATGGGGAGAGATGTTTGGAAATTGCAAGCCCATGAGCCCACAGATGGCAACAGTGGAACTGAGATCCCCACCCATGGGCAGTCACCACTGCACCTTCACAGCCCAGAGGGTGGCTGTGCTGGGAGCTGTGTAGGAGGGGCAGGCTGACCCGGGAGTTGTGCCACTCATGCCTCAAGCTGGCATAGAGGTTCTGCAACAGAATGCTCAGTCTCTCTATGCACCACAGCCCGGACCATTCTAAGGGTGATAGGTGGCCCTCCTCCACCCACACTTGCACGTGGGGCTGATCCCCTGCAATACTTCCACCTGAAGGTGGCACAGGGCCAATGGAGGAGGAGGTCCCAGGCTGAACACCGGACCTGCTGGTGCCAGGTGCCATGGCCAGCTGAGGTGGGACAGGTGGGTCCTCTGGGAGCGGCCTTCCCATACGAACTATGTTTTGGAGAATTTAATAAAGATATGGGTTAGTAACAGTCAGCAGCATTCCCAGTTAGTTATAACAGCATGCAGAAGTATTCCCATTAACCCAACACACCAGAGTTTCAACAGTTGAAAAGCAAGCATAACACATGCATATATAGAACAATAGTGGACTTACAACAGCATGCAGGTTTAATTGATGGCAACAGGCCACCAATATTGTGGTATTTGAACAGGGCACATGCATAGAAATGAATGCAAATATTTATAAACCAATAGGACGTATGTCCCAACAAATGTTTTGAGATAAGACATACCCATTGAGGTGTGGAATTACATTTTTTATGCACATACAGTAGGGTGGAAAAGATAGCTGAGTTAACAACCTATATATCCTATTAGTTTACACTACATTCCTATTAACTGCAGTTATATGTCCCTTACATGTATTATTACACTATCAATGTCCCTCTATTGTGCAATTGGATTTTGCTAGATCATTATATACATGAGCTGTGTCTGACATACAAACTGTACAGGATGCGATGCAGATGTTACTGCTATATATTTTGAGAGTTGCTCATACACACACTACTGCTGAGATGGCACACTGATAGCTCTACTTTCATATAATTATCTAGATATGTTCAGGTGAAATTATCAGTTATATGTTAACAGCTCCCTACATTTCTGGCAGCACACTCACATTTCTGGGGAACACAATACCAAGCTACTCATGTGCCAGATTAACCTGTACATGCTGGGCATGAACCAACAGTTAAGGGCTGTAAATATGCATAAAAGCTACTGGCACTCCCTTCATCCACTTTATATGGGCCTACCCAAGTGTGGGTTAACTTACACTTCTTAATACAACAGTACTATTTCTAAAATGCAACAGTACAACAACATATCAAACAAAATCACACAGACACACTCCAGGAATTATACCTTTATTAAAGATTTATTACACCTTTATTTATTGTGTTAAAACACTTTTTTGAAGGCTCTCTCATTTATTTTATATAACAGTACATGCAGAATAATTATTAAAGAATTATTATACCTTTATTTATAGGTTCATAGGTTCATAGGTTCATACTAGGCTATCTGCCCTAGGGCATTTATAAGCCTAGCCAGAGTGTGTGTGGCTTTCACCACCCCTTAGGATGAGAATACTATACCCATTAGTTTGCTGTGCCTCTGTCCAGCAGTGATACAGAGATGATTCCCGGGGTAAACCTACGATCTCCCATCCACTCGTCAAGATTTCTCTTGAACAGAGTCAGTGAGGGGCTCTGCCTCACATGGACTGGGATTCTGTTCCATAGTGTAGGGAGTCTCTGGGTGATGAATCTGTCCCTCCAGCACGTCCTATTTATATCCGTGTTGAGGTTTAAGTCTCTTGCTCTCGTGGCTCTGGTGGATTTGGATTTTTTGAGGTGGAGCATGTCCATTAATTCCGGGTTGGACATGGCCTTGTATGTCAGGCACAGATCACCTCTGAGCAGACGGTATGCGACTGAATAGAGCTGGAGTTTCTTCAGTCGGGCATCGTATGACATATGTTTGAGCCCCTTTATCCTTTTGGTGAGGAACTTTGGGGTCTTTCCAACTGCTGCAGGTGTCGGGTAAGGTATATTCGAATGGGGCATTGTACTCAATCATTGGTCTGATAAGTGAAGAGTACAGGGGTACAATGACCTCTCCTGATCTGGATGTGAATCCTTCATGATCAGGTGGGCAATGTAGAAGGTCTTCCTAACCACTTTGGCAATGTGAGTGTCAAAAGAGAGGTTACTGTCAACTTGGGTCCCCAGGTCCCTGATAACTTCTTCCTGTTTAATGGATTACCACCTATGTGGTAATTAGGGGTACCTTGTTTTTCCCAAAGGGTATGACTATACATTTTTGGCATTTAGCTTAAGGCCATGGCTCTGGCACCAGTTATCCATTTCTATGAGACCTTTCTGGAGGATGTCTGTGTCTGATGGAGTGTCAATTATGGTGCCCAATTTGCAGTCATCTGCAAATGTTGTCAGCCACAATCCCCCTATGTTTGCCTGCACTTCAGAAAAATAAATGCCGAACAAGAGGGGGCCCAGGACTGAGCCCTGTGGGACACCGCTCATGACCGGCTTAGAGTCTGACATGGCACCAGCAACTCTAACCCTGTGTGTTCTGTCCTTGAGCCAGTTTGCAACCCATCTTGTGACATATGGGTTTACATCTAAGCTGGTGAGCTTTTCTATGATGCCCGAGTGGGGTATTGTGTCGAATGCTTTTGCTAGGTCAAGGTAGGCTGTGTGAACTGCCTTACCCTCATCAATGGCCTTAGTGACTGTTTCGAAAAAGTCGACCAAGTTCAAAAGGCAGGATCTGCCCTTGACAAAGCCAAATTGGGTAGGATCCAGTGTCTGTAGGTCCCCAATGTCTTTATTTATGAGTTCCATTATGATCCTCTCCATAGCTTTGCAGACAAGGCTCGTCAAGCTTATGGGGCGGTAATTTCCAGGGTCAGTAGAAGCACCGCCTTTGTGGAGTGGGACCACAGTTGCCGTACGCCATTCTTTGGGTATGTATCCTGTAGTAAGGCTAAGATTAAACAGCAGCCTTATGTGTGGGTTTAGTTCCTCATTGAGTTCGTAGCACACAGCCGGGGACACCGTCCGGTCCCATTGATGCTGTGTTTTTTGCTTTAGAGAGAGCAGCTCTCACCTGGGCATCTGAGATGTTTGGGAGGCTAGACTCTGGTGGGATAGATATTTCTCCTTTTGGGGGGGGAGAAATTTGCACTGAACCTGTCTGCCAGTATGTTGGCAATGTCTGTGGGTTCAGTGATTTTTATCATTTTGGACTAATTCTGAGCATATCTGGGAGTTTCCACCCAGGTTTCTAACATAGCTAAAGAAGGCTTTATGATTGTCTTTTGTGTCATTAGCGATTTTTCTCTCAAAGTTGGCCTTGGATGATTTTATGAGTGATCGTAGTTTTTTGCTAGTATTGATCAGAGATGCCTTCCCATTTAGGGATTTTGCTCTGTCATGTAGTAGCTTTCTCCTCTTGTTGTAGAGTTTGTTTATGGCTGGAGTCTACCAGATCGGGCGCCTGCCTTTGGTGGAAAAGGTCTTGATTTTATTAGGGATTGCTTGATCCATACATTCCTGGAGGTGCTCGTAGAAGGCATTTGTAAGGGTTTCAGCAGCGTGGGTTGTGGTTTCCACTGGCTCGGGGCCTTGAAGGATACCACTCCAGTCTTAAGAAGTGTGAAGTTTGCTTTTGAGAAGTTCTTCACTGTGGTCTTTTTTGCTGGGAGTGGGGGCGGGATGTGGATCTCCAGTGAGATTAATTTATGGTCTGATATCACCAATGAGGGATATACTTCCGGTGTGGAGCATTTTGTCCCCATGTTTGTGATGATCAGGTCTAGTATATTTTCTCCTGTTGTGGGAATGGTGACTAGTTTTTCCATAGCATTTGAGTTTATGAACTCAAGGAACCTTTGGGCTAGGGTGTTGGGGCTTGAGTAATGTTCCCAGTCTATGTTTGGGTAGTTGAAGTCACCCAATATGATGGTGTTTGGAGACATTTATACTCTCCAGTGTCTTCAGGAAGGCTGTGTGGGTTTCCTGAGTTTGAGAAGGTGGTCTGTAGCATGTTACAAACTGTAGGGCAGTTTTACCTATGGTTAATTGCACCTGGATGGTCTCCGATGCTTCGTGCATTGCCACTAACCTGGAGGTGTGGGTATCCTTTATGAATATGGATACTCCCCTCCTTTGTAGTTCGGTCTGGATTTTGGGGCGGAGCATGATATGAGGTATAACCTGATAGTGCTGGGGTGCTCTCAGGAGCCTTGAACCAGGTTTCAGTCACAGCACAAACATCGATGTTCTCCATACTGAGGAGGGCTTCGAGGCGTGCGTCTTGAGGTTTAGACTTCTGGCATTGAGCAGTATTACCCTTAGTTTTCTCCATTTTTGTTTTCTAGGGCGTAGGTTTATCATTTGAGCCTTGCCTAAAAAGGCACTATGGGGTGGCAAGAGCCTTTGCCAATATCCGGAAGCCCAGGGTGACAGGTGCAAGCCATCCCTTGTAAGCAGCGTGGCTTGTCAAGCATGTCATCCCAGGCAGACAGACATTGGATCCCCTTAGAATGACACCAGTAATTAAACCAATTATTAAAGCTGATCATTTTGTCTCTGTATTGTGGCATCATTCTTGGTGAGGGTAGGATACTGCTCAGGGTCAGGGTCATACCGGCCTGGGCTACATAATCTGAGAGCTCCTCTATGTCTCTTTTCATGTAGTCCAGGGAGGTACGTCTCAGGTCGTTCACACCGGCATGGACAATGACTGAGTCATACTTGTACTTGCTGTGGAGTGACCTGAGTGCTTGTGTTATGTGGCGGATTCTAGCGCCTGACAGGCAGCTAACTGTGATCTTTTCCTTGTTCAGTCTGGTGAGTGGGACGTCAGTGTGTCTGACTATGGAGTCACCTATAACAAGTGTGTCTGGCATTGTGTTTGGCCTTAAGGGCTGTGACTGTTTAGCACATTGACTTTGAGAACAATGTGTTGCATGTGTTATGTCTTGAGGTGGCAGTTGCTTGGGTGTCTGCTTTGGAGGCCTCTGTAGTTTTGGTAGATTTTTGATCAGTGTTAAAACACTTTTTTGAAGGCTCTCTCATTTATTTTATATAACAGTACATGCAGAATAATTATTAAAGAATTATTATACCTTTATTTATTGGGTTAAAACACTTTTTTGAAGGCTCTCTCATTTATTTTATATAACAGTACATGCAGAATAGTTATTAAAGAATTATTATACCTTTATTTATTGGGTTAAAACACTTTTTTGAAGGCTCTCTCATTTATTTTATATAACAGTGCATGCAGAATAATTACTAACCTGCCTGGTGACGCAGCCTTTGCAGCCTATCTTCATGGGCTTGCTGATTCATAGCCCAGACACCTGCAGCTGTGAAGTAAATGCAGTGATAATGAGACATACCTATCCATAGTATAGACAAGAATAGCAATCCTTAAATACTTAATACAATGGCTACTTACTCAGTACTGGGGCATTTGCCATCCCAAGGGCCTCCTGGATCCACTGGTCCAGTTGATCCTCCTTACGTCACTTCAGGAAAGTGTAATGGTGCCTGACCTGCTCACCAGTCCAAGGAATGCCATTGGCATGGTGAGATCACAAGCTAGACAGTTCCAGGCCTCCGTTTTGTATTGGGTGACTTGGTACTGGCCCAGCAGGAGTCTTTCCTCATGATTGTGGACAAGGAGCCAAACCATTACTTTTGTCTCCTCAATGCCCCAACGTTGCGCTAGAAATCGAGTGCCTTCTCCAACACCGGCCATGCTGACTGCAGAAGGGAGCTACAACCAGTTATGGCAAGTAATCCCACCTGTGAAGCTTAAATATGTCTCATTTCCCACACTTATTTGTGATTGACCAGTTCTGAAAAAACTCAGCTGTAGGCACACCTGCTTAGCTGATGTTAGCAATGTTTAATATTCCTTTGATAGATATGTGTCTGTTGAAGGTGCACAGTTATGAAATGCTGTCATGGCTTAGTGGTTGTGTACTGTGACTATAGTGCACAGTATCCCAAGTTCGAGCCCTGTCACTGTTTTTTATTTTCCTACTGACCAGACCTGAATGGTTAAGGTACAGTAAAGGAGGTGTGGCCATGTTTAGCTGACTTTGCTCAACTTTGCCTGACTTTGCTCAGCATTGCCTGACATTGCCTGACATTGCCTGATGTTGCTCGACGTTGCTCGATGTTGCCCGACATTGCCCGACGTTGCACTGGTTAGCGCGGTGAGCAGCTATGCACAAACATGTTCTGTTTGCGCTAGTTTGCACGATGCGCAGCTCCGCACAAAGACATTGCGCTAGTTAATGCAGTGCTCAGCTACGAGCAATTAAATATAAATATGCTCAATACTGGTAAAATATGCTTAGCAGTGCTTTACATTGCTTAAAATAAGTTACTCATGCATCAGTATGCATAACCATTTCACCTTCCTATAGATATATAGATAAATATATATATATATATATATATATATATATATATATATATATATATATATATATATATATATAAAAAAACATTAGTTCACTACTACATATAACATTTCAATACTTTTTACAAAACTTTAAATAATACATGTCAGGAAATATTTTTGTATACAGATTTCCAACAGAAAATGAAAAGTGTAGTGGTGGGACTTGAACCAGGAATGCCTCCTGTTTGTGCAAAGGCTCTAACCACTACGCTATCGCTATTTCACTTACTTTGCATATATTTTTCTTATTATCCTCTTCGGTGTCTAAACTGCTAACTGTAGCTAAGCAATGGGCAAACCCGCGCAAACACGTGCAAATACGGGCAGCTATATCAGAAATGAAAAAAAACATTTCCTTTTACTTTTTATATTTGTACGGAGTTTACTATATGGGGGAGTTTAGTGTTAGAATGTACACATGTGAGTGGACTCGCTCATGTAACTAGACATTTCCTGAGTTTCAAACTTGCAGGGGCATGGATTTTTGGACTGATCAGCAGTCTGACATGCCCCCTACACTCGTCCACGCTCCGTGTTAGTTTTAGAGTTGAGGCATGCATGGCATGCTGCCATCTTACTCTTAGACTGGCTCTTCCATGCAAGACTAATTTAGTCTTACACAGAAGATTAGTGAATCCTGGGGTGTGTGTGTGAAGCGTGTGAAAGATTGAGCAGCAGCAGTTAAGAGGTGTGCATACTGCTCAACCTCTTAGCTCAACAAATCTGGACAAAGCCTAAAATAAAGGGGCACAAAGGCTCAAAAATAGGAACAGATTTTAAATATTGCTCTTATAAAATTATAAAGTTGGTTGAATAACAAGATAAGTTTTAGCATGCATTTTCTGAAGGAAATAAAGTCTGAAACTCAAACGTATGTCATTATTTACTAAACTCATTCCCCAGTGACTGGTAACAAACTACACATTTTAGGAATAAGGGACAAAAAAATGAAATAAACATTCATATATATATATATATATATATATATATATTTTTTTTTTTTTTCTGAAAATGTTACATTCATTTGTCGAAAATGATATATGGCCTATTCCCCACTGTAGAGCAATCCTGGAGTTAGAATATATAGTAAGGAGGGATGTGGGGGGCACAGCCCCCCCACAATGGGGGGTGTGGGGGAAAAGCCCCCCACATATCATAAACATTTTACAGTATACAGATGCATTCTTACAAGTGCAATGAATAACTATTACCAAAAAAAATTATAGAACCCCAGCATGTGGGGTGCTTCACCCCCCCACACCCCCCATTGTGGGGGGCTGTGCCCCCACATCCCACTTTACTATATATTCTAACTCCAGGGTTACTCTACAGTGGGGAATCAGCCATATATCATTTCTGACGAAATGAGTGTCGGTGAAATAAAGTGTCAGTGAAATTAAGTTTCAGTGAATTGGGCTTGCTGAGTTGAGTGTCAGTGAAATGAACTGTTGACGAAATGAAGGTGATCCGTATATATATATATATATATATATATATATATATATATATATATATATAGGTTCCCTTCTATATCACAAAATCTTATATTCTCAAAGACAAAATTACCAAGACTATCACGCCAAAGCATCAGAAGACTGAAAATCTGTAATACCGAATGTCAATATATAAAATCTGCTATGTTAGTAATGCTGCTTACCCTTTTAGTAGGATACCGTTCCTTTTTTAGGTTGTGCAGAATTAAAATAAAAAAAGATGGTTGCCATTGTATGACAAACTTTAGTTCAAGTCTCAGTTAGGTATGGAATTTTTCGCTGATAGTACAGTATGTCTATTGTTTAGAAACAGGAAAGTAATTCGACAGTACTGGTGTTCTTAGTGGAAGTTGTCAGAGGAGCAGAATGGTATATTTACCATGGTTGTCAATGTAGTGTGATCTCTGAGTTGATATAGTTAATTAGCAGGAGGTATGGGGGGTGCAGGGTGCTTGTCCCCCTGGTTCAATGTAGAGAAGTTGAGTTTTATTTATTTGTGGTAGCTGGATTGTTTTGTTTTTTTTTTTGGTGGAGTGTAGTCTGTATTGGTGTGCATCTAGTGTTTCAGTAGTTTGGGAGTCAGTTTTGTGGTAGTCGATCTTTTGAGGTTTCAGGATCTTCATATTTTGACGTTTTCATCTCGGTATTTTCATCTTTGGAAATTTGAGATTTTATGATTTGAAAGTAGATCCATATCTATCATCTGTGTGTGTGTGTGTGTGTGTGTGTGTGTGTGTGTGTGTGTATGTGTGTGTGTGTGTGTATATATATATATATATATATATATATATATATATATATATATATATATATATATATATCACAACCCTGCTGTAGGGCATCGGCTGCCCTATCATTGCACCGGAGTCTTACTGCCATGAGTCGCTCATTAATTCATTAATGTGTAATTATGAATATGATATTATATGGGAAGTATAATAAAGAAAATAAATGTGTTATTAATAAATGTGATAAAAGTATTGTTTGTGACAATATAGGCAATGCGAAAAAGATGAGAATTTTTTTATATAACAAGAAAAAGGAAGAGTGATATATTTGCTGAAATAAGAAGATGGATGTGGGAAAAAAAGTGGTTAGAGGGTAAATATAAATAATAAAAGCAATATAATTGCTTAGCTAAATTTGTTTCTGTTGATAACTTGTAAATAAATTTAAGCATTAATGTAAAAACAGTGTTTAAATAAGTGATTTAAAGATTATTTATGGTATAAAATGAGTGTAAATGTTAGCGAAGTATCCTATTCTTTCATCCCATTCTTTAACATCACAACCACTAGGTGGATGGTGATGGAGGAGGGTATATATTAGATGAGCGATCATTCTGATGTTCGAATCATAGATGGTTGACATCATATGATCGAACATCAGAAAGGTCGAAGGTGAAAGTAAATGGCTTTTCACGTGCAGAATGGGAAATTTTCCCCATTCTGCATTGAAGTGCATTCTCTGAGTTGGTATATTTAAGTAGGGGGGTGTGGGGATGCAGGGGGGCTTGCCCCCCTACTCAGAGTGGTAAGGTAAGTTTTTTTTTTTATTATTATATAGTCGATATTTCGAACTTCGCTCATGTGAGGTTCAAAGTTTTGAAACTTCGACTATATAATACAGACCCATGGAGAACTGTTGCTGACTTTGTTATGAGAAATCTAAGATAGTGGATGCCATGATAGATGGAACAGTAGTTGTTTTGGAAGAATCAGATCGAAACGTGACTATAACTATTGGATACAGAGTTAGAAGGAGGTAGGTTACCAACACAGAAATTATTGAATTTGATGGAGTAAAGTGAATCAGAAAATAGAGCAGAAGCAAGCTGGAGTAAGGTACTTAATCATGTTATGGATATGGAAGCAGAAAAACTGATAATTTCAACAGAAAGAGTAGTGGATTTGGCATTAAAGGAGCAGAAAACACTTGTGTATGGTCAGTTGATGGAGACATTACTCTTAAGAGCACACATCAGCAACAGGGTATCAAAAATTGTATGTTAATGCTGTAAAAATGGAATACAAGTAGATGTGGTAACAGAAATAAGTATGCTGCAAAAGACTGTAAGTAACTCAGAATAAAAGAGAATTAAAACAAGGAATCACTTTTATTTCAATAGAGATGATGTTTTCAACAATATAATTTTGCTTTTAAGCTTTTGTATAAAAGGCATGAGTGCATTAATACATCTGGGGATGGAATACTTCTGTGAAGTGACTTGAAACATTTGGGTTATTAAAAAGTAATGTATGATTTAGGAAAGAAACAATAGGCTGCACCATGTAAGGACTTTTTTTTTAAATTTTGGATGGCAACTTAAAAAAAATGCACACACAGTTCAGAACTTCTGACACTGTCATTGAGATGTGTTTTTTATGTGTTTGCAAAGAAGTGCATGATATAAAAAGGGTATTTGATGGAAGAAATTTGTGAACTGTAGGGTGGGAAGTGTCTTTCTTTATGAGGTGGAGAGCTATGCTTAATTCTTCCCATCCGTCTGCTTTCTATGGCACAGCATGTTGTGGGCATTGCATAATGCCTGAGATCCTGAATATATAGTAATAAATACACTTGCTAGACTAACTTATCATTTAGTGCAGTGAGTTAATGCTGGAGTATGTTGTGTCAAGAGTGCACAGTTTAAATCCCTTTCCCCCTCTATATTCTTTTTCTTCTTTTTTTTTAACATGTATGCATTTTCAATATTAATCCTTGGCATCCAGTGGTGGCGCAGAGGACTGATACAATCTCTGGGAGGTGGGAGGTACAAGATTTGGGGGTTGCTTAATGCCTTTTAAGACATCCTACTTTTCCCCTGGTGTCTATTGGTTTTCCACACATTTTATTTAACTATGTGCCTGAAAACCTCAGTGCATAGATGCCTTCCCAGAGGCAGTTCTGGAGGAGAGAGAGAGCATATAGCTAATTAGCATATGCCTCTCCCCTGAACTGACTCATTAGCATGTAGCATGGCCATGGAGTGGCAGTAACAGTGTTAGGGCTATCTCTTAGTACAAAATGGTCACCTCTAAGTGCACACATTGTAACCTTTGTGAATTCAGCCCTATGATTTTGTTAATATGTGTATTATTATGATAGGAGACTTTAACTGTAATTTTAGGTAGGAGAAAGGGAAAGTTACATAAGTTGCAAACTATTGAATGTTATAAAATGTGAAAGACTACAACTGGAAATAAAAATAGAATGAACTTATCAGAGAGAGATTTAAAACAGAGTATGTAATATGTTCTAATGGCATGGAAGAAATAGGAGGAGGAACGGAAATTGAGTTTTCTGATCACAGAACTGTGTGGACAAGAATAGGTGAGAATAAAGAGGTCAACAATGGAAAAGAAACAAAAGGGATAACTGGTAAAGTTAGTAAGGTGGAAGAGATGAAGCCAGAGAATAAGCAATTATATGGGGAATGCATGACAATGAGGGAATTTTATGGAAATTGGTCTGCATGGTAAGTAATGTTTAAAGAAAAGCATAAGATGATGTTTTAATGGTAAAAATAGAATTAAAAGGATTATGAAGAAATAATGGAAGAGCTTCAAGTAGAAATTAAAAAAGGGAAACAGATTAAGAGATGTAGAAAAATGTTATACAGCAAAACAGAGAAGTTACAAGTCTATTATGTAGGCAAATCATTTTCTTAAAAGGTACGATAGAGGAGATAGCACATTATTTAGGGAAACAAGTGAAGATAAAAGAAAGAAGAATGGGTAAAATAAATGATGAAAAGAGTAGTGTAACATTTAAACAAAAATAAATAATGGAAGTAGGGGAAATATTTGGACATAACATGTAAGAACAGGAAAAAGTTGGCAAACAGGAATGGTGTGTTAAGAATACCTGAAGATACTAAGGCAAAACTGGAAGAGGAGAGTGTTACAGAAAAAATGTTGGAAGTAATGAAAGCTGGGAGAAAAAAAGTCAGCACCAGGATTAGATTTAGTAAGTGATGAGTTTTACAGAGGAGTAGAGATAGAAGAAAAAAGTTTTTTTTTTCTGTAAATCATTATATGAATAAAGGGATTAGAGATGGAAGAAGTATGTAGTGAGCTGATAACATTTATATGAAAAAGAATGAAAGGAAACACATAATAAATTGTAGACATATAACTTTAGGGAATACTAATTATAAAATATTCACGAAAACAATACAAAATAAAATGTGGAATGTGTTAAATGAAGTAATAGGAAAATAGGAAATGGTGTGCTTGGTGTAAAATGAGAGAAAAATAAAGAAAATGTTAATATTAGTAAAGGAAGTAATACGTTTGATTTTTATGGAAAAAATGAGGTAAGATTGGTCTTGTGTTATGTAGAGAAGGCATTTGTGAAGATAAATCATAAGGTAATGTGGGTAATTATAAAAGCATGTGGAATAAGTAAGCAAATAGTAGAAACAACAAAAATCTGATATGAAAATTATTTGTTGAAAGTAATGATAAATGGATTGATTGGAAATGAGATCAAGATAAGAAGGGAAGTTAAGCAGCAGTGTCCCTTAAGTAGGTATAGTTTTGTTCTAGTAATAAATGCAATTAATCAAACCTTTATGTCAGAAATGGATGAAGTATGTTGCAAGATGGGAATGAAAACTGGTATACCAGTATACCTGTATTATCCAGATGATTTGGTTATTATAGCAAAACATAGAGAATGGAAAAATTAAATTGGTATAAGATATAAAAACATAAGGAGTTTAATGAAATTAACACACATTTACTTTATTATAGTAGGAAGGAAATTAGTATGTTGATTGAAGTTTGGGGAATATGAAAACATACTAATTCAGTGGAATGTGAAACTGGAATTAAAAAAAAAAATACTGGTATGGTGTAAATGTTTTAATTTTATCATATTATATAAAGGTGTATATGTTAAATGCATACATTTTGGTTAAACTGGCTTATGTTGTGGGAGTTTATAAGTTTCCAGGAAAAATTGAATTGCTAGAATTTTTTTTCAGTTTTGTATGAGTTTGAGATTAAACCTTATTAAAACAGAAATAATATATAATAAAAATAAGAAGGGCTTAGGTCTGAAAAATCCTGTTGTTTTTGGAATTATAATGAACCTATTTTGGGTTTTCAATACAGGGAGAATAAAATTGTGGGAAATTATATGAGAGGTATGGAGAGGCATGAAAACATGTAAAAAGTAGAAGAAGGAATGAAAAAGTGATTTGGAAATAAAGGAATATATAAATAAGGTAAAGTTATGGAATGTATGAGGAGAAGAGTTAGAAGAATAAGTGACATAAAAACGTATGCAAGATTTTTTTATATCAATAGAGTAAAAATAATTTATCAGTTGATGTTAGAAATCTGATCAAGCAAAGAAGGAAAAGGTTTAAATACTTCAACAAACCCGGGAATATTTTTTTGTGTAGAATTTTTGTTAAAACACATTGCCTGTTAATAGGGCTGACACCTTTTGTTGTGAGCAAAATCAAAGGCCACACAACTCACCCTCCCCTAACCCCACCCATGTCCTTCCTGCCCACTTTCTTCTTATTTTATGAAATCATAGTCACATCAGTGGAGGAAGAATGTCCTCTTTTCGTGTTTTTTTTTTTTTTTTTTTTTTTTTTACAGAAAAGCATAGTAAATCTGCCAGTTTAACAAACTCTGATAGTCTGCCTGTTTTCTGTTTGTTTTTAAAACAAAATGCCAGAGTTTGCATAGTGTTTTCCAGACTACCAGACAATCATTTTAATTTCTGGATAGTCTGGAAAAAAAACAGAGTAATAGCAACACTAACTGTTAAAGGAAATATGAAATATAAAGTAATAGAAGAAATAATGGATTATGATTGCAAGGTAGATAAAACTGCAAAACATTTTTTAGAATGTAAAATGAGTAAGTCTTTTGGGGAAAATAAATGCATATAATTGGGAAGATTTCAAGGAAATGCATATGGAAATGATGCTGTAAAGTAAATAACACAAAGTAAGTAGAGAAGAAATTGATTAATAGGACAACATATTATTTGTTACAATCTGGGTATTGTGGAAAAGAAGGTGTAAAGGACTATTGTATAACAAAAATAGAGGGGTTAAAGATGTATTAGGAGAAGTAAGACATGGTTGTCAAAAAGTATTGGGGAAGATAGATGAAAATTAAGGAAACAGGAATTGAAGACATATATACTAAAATTGCATTACTGATGAAAAAACTGTAAAAATTATGTAAAATAAAATGTAAATATCGTGTAAATAATGTATATGCATAAATAAAACACCTCCTACTTTTTTTTATACATGCTGCTGGATCTTTTACATCCACCTATGCTACCACCAAGTTAGGGGCATTGGTTTAATGCGTCATATCTAGATTGCGTTAGTCAGCAGTACCACTGAAAGAACAGCTTTTGTAAAGTTCACGAGACAATTATGACATCCCATATATAGTACAATATTCATACTAAACTTAATAAGCATTAACTAGAATCTTAATGTCATTCACTAGTATGTCACAAATGTTTGATACATATATTAGTATATACTTACATTAATATACAGAGTCCAGTTATTTGCTATATAGACTATGTGTCTGAAAGTTTGAGCCTATCAAGGAATGTACAATATTCTCAATCACACACTACTCTGAGTCAGCATGCTTTCACATCATATCTCAACAACTATTTCACTTCCACCTAACCTGTCATTTTTAGAGATATGCACACTTTCCATCAGCCATTTTCCCAAACCTCTAACATTACATTGCCTTACAAATAATTACCAACTGAAATATAGCATCCTAACCAAATTAATAAACACACAATATCCAGCATTAAATACTGCATCACTCTGTGGAGAAATTCACCCAAACCCTGGACCACTCATTTATACAAATCACACAATACAGCCTTACAAAATCCAAACTCGACCATCCCTCTCTACCATCTTACTACTACTTGTAAATCTTAGAAGTCTAACCATCAAAATTCCATCCCTAGATATATGCATGCATGCAATGCACTGTACTCCCCTGACCAATTTATCATCATTGAAACCTGGCTAAAAAAAGAAATAACAGATGAACAAATACTACCACCCAGCTATTATATCCTTAGGCTGGACAGACAGCAATCAAGAGCAGTAAGAGTTGCCATTATAGCTAGGAATACATTAGATATAAGACAATATTCCCATAAGGCATCACTTTTAGTGAGACATAACTTCTAATATAACTACTCAAGTTAAACAGTCACAAAACTAAATGTATTCTTGCTCTCTACATTCCACCTATTGATAACACTACAGTAGTGGAAGGCATACTAAATTGGTTAACTTACAACTCAGTAAAGAGCCCTAAGCAATTCAACCTCTAAGGCTTCTCACAAGTTATAACCCCCTACCAGAGCTAATAAATGTAGTAGTTGAGAATCACTACAAGATTGGATACTCAGTAAGAATAGAAACATTTGTATCTCTGGCATCCTATCTAACATCATAAGTGATCATCTGCCCACGTTTGCCCTTACACACTACAATAGCTATGAAAAAAATGACCTACAACAAAATCCACAACTTCTTTTAATAAATAAATATTTATTGTGACATCTCAAAAATGCAATTGAACACCTCTAAAATCACTACTTCGAAATAAAGCAGTCTCATAGTTCAGCTCTACCTTCCTAAATACTCTAAATAAACAAGTCCTCTCAGAACAAAAAAAATAAAATCCAAACCTGCTCCGTGGCTCACCAAAAACACAAAACAACTTATATTACACAGACAGAGCATAGAAGACCTGGCTTCAAAGCAAATCCCATTCTAACCTAGAAAAATTCTTACTAAGTGCCAAAAAAAAAAAAAAAAACGATACGCAAAAATATTACTTTAGCAGTCAGGAATGCCACCATAATAATCCTAGACTTTTCTGCAAATCTGTTAATAACCTGCTCATACCAGGACAATTCACTCTAATAACCCCACAAAATACCACTAGCACCAAACCCATAGCTGACCCATATAACTGTCATTTCATCAACATTATCCTTAACTTATCAAATACCATCCATCCATCCCATGCGCAGTGGTGCAGCGGTTAATGCTGTCGCCTCACAGCAAGAGGTTCTCTGGTTCGATTCTCAGCTGGGGTGCCTTCTGTGTGGAGTTTGCATGTTCTCCCTCTGTTCGCGTGGGTTTCCTCTGGGTTCTCCGGTTTCCTCCCACATTCTAAAGACATGCTTCTGGAGCATTTCTCCCTGGGCCTTTGCTGAAAACAGGATCTGTGGAGCCTAGTTGCACTTTCCCGGTCAACAAATGTTAAATAAATAAAAAAATCCCTGCAATCCACTTTTCTCCTTTCAACCTATCCCTTTGTCTACTATAAAAGCAGTTACAAAAATTAAAGCCTACAACCATCGCTGTCAATGACTTACCATCAGAATACCTTGCCATGGCATCAACAGTATTTGTGCACCCCAAACTATAGTTACTCATCGCTCCATGACAGAAAGTCAAATTCCTAACATCTGGAAAACTTCCTACATTATTCCCTTACGTAAAGGTGGTACTTCCCCCATCTTCTCTAATTAGTGATCCATCACCATTCTCTCTCCATTAGCCAAGATCTTTGAAAGATGCTTAACACACAGACACACACACGCACACACACAGACACACACAAAGCTTTTGAACTACCTAACTACTAACAACTTTATCAGAAATATCCAGCATGGTCTCCAACCCAAACATAGCACCATTATAGCCCTCCTTAGCTTCTCAAACAACATAAACATAGAATGGAATAACGGCCACCTTGTATCCTCTATCTTCTTAGACTTATCCAAAACATTCAATATAATTCTACATCAAAAGCCACTAACTGAATTCACCATATTAAACCTTTCTCAGTCTGTAATAACCTGGTTTCAGAAGTACCTGTCTGCTAGACAGCAGACAGTAAAGTGGCACGAAATTAGCTTCTCTTTTACTTCAGTAACCATAGGAGTACCACTGGGATCCATTCTTGGTCTATCACTCTTTAATATCTAGAGCCGCCAATAATGCCACAATAATTCAGTATCCTGATGACTCCAACCACTGCAAAAGATAAAATCAAACTCCTTCACTTCTGTTGAAATATGCCTTTCCAATGCCCACTCCTTTTCAATGCAAATAAAAAAAACTCATGATGTTCACCCCTATTACAGTAATGAGCTCAGACAAGCCTTTCCCATCACCCTCATGGTGTTCCCCCCTATTACAGTAATGAGCTCGGACAAGCCTTTCCCATCACCCTCATGGTGTTCCCCCCTATTACAGTAATGAGCTCGGACAAGCCTTTCCCATCACCCTCATGGTGTTCACCCCCATTACAGTAATGAGCTCAGACAAGCCTTTCCCATCACCCTCATGGTGTTCACCCCTATTACAGTAATGAGCTCGGACAAGCCTTTCCCATCACCCTCGTGGTGTTCACCCCTATTACAGTAATGAGCTCAGACAAGCCTTTCCCATCACCCTCATGGTGTTCACCCCCATTACAGTAATGAGCTCGGACAAGCCTTTCCCATCACCCTTATGGTGTTCACCCCTATTACAGTAATGAGCTCAGACAAGCCTTTCCCATCACCCTCATGGTGTTCCCCCCTATTACAGTAATGAGCTCAGACAAGCCTTTCCCATCACCCTCATGGTGTTCCCCCCTATTACAGTAATGAGCTCAGACAAGCCTTTCCCATCACCTCCAAGGATAATGCTTCTCTTGAAATTATAGCCCAAACAAAACTGCTGGGCATATTGATAGATGACATACTTGAAATATGACCAGCATGTATCTCATATAGTTATAAAAAAACACCACTAAAAACTTGGTACCTTATACAGATCCAAATACCATGTAACAAAATAGCAACTATCTTTGTTTTGGCATCACTTCTATATGCTTCACCCATATTTACAAATCAAAAATCAAACCTAATAGCAAACCTAAGCTCTTGCATAGAAGCATAGCTGGCTAAACCAACACCCTGTGCCAGTACCAGGAACTTGTGCCCAACCCCCCTTAACTCCCCATAGCTTTCCAAATGAAGAGCAAAAAAAGGACTTCTGGACTTCCACAAATAGTAAGGCTACAGAATGTGCTGCATCCTGTAAACTGCTCCCCCAGCTCTTTAACTCAAGAACAAAAAAAAAAAAACAGGTTGCCCCCTTCACCCCACCCCAGATACACTACTGTATATCCATCACTGCTTTGCATTAAAAAAACAGAATTGGTTAGAATTAACCAGCCATCTCACCTATTTCAAGTTAACCACAGCTCACACCCTACTGTATCAATGTGAAAACTGCCCAGCATTACAAAACTTCTTATTAAGCTATGCTCCAGATAGACAGTTAAGATTTAGTTCACAAGCTGTTCTTAATACGTCAGAATCAAAAAATGCAGCTATTGACTCACTATACTCAAACAGCTTCACAAAACTGTGGAACTCCATCCCACTAAACATAAAATATACTTCAAATCTTCCCAAATGAACCTTCTCAAAGAACATCTCTTTCAAAAATGGTGGTACTCCTGTCATACTCCTGACTAGTCCTAACAACCTCTTAAGCAATTCTCTTACTTACCCTCCTGCCAGTTTTCTCACATTTCTCTTACCTCATAGTGAGCTCCAAAGTACTCCTTCCTCTGTGAAACCCATCTCAAATGCTGCCAATAATAAACCTTACAGGTGTTCTTCCACTCTCTGAGCAGACTCATAAAATTAAAAATGTAGTTCCGCTACAATCTACACCCATCATTCTCTACCTTTTCACCCAAATTCTGTTCACTGTAAATCATGCACTTTCTCAGTCATACTTTTGCATCATCTGCTCTGAATATGCTGCTTTTTTCTATACTTTAAATTGCTGTGTAAAAAGCTGAGTTTTCTTTTTGTACTTTTCTACCTGGAATGTATAGGTATGTGTTTCCCCTATGTTTGTAGCGTATAAAGTATTCTTATATTTGTAAATGAAAATAATGTATAAAGTACATAAATGTGGAGTTTTCTCTCCAGGTCACCAATGAAAAGTGGTATACTTGTCATTTCATTTGGACGATCTCAGTAGTTGCATGCTCAACAAACATAAATAAATAAATAAATAAATAAATAAATAAATAAGGAAGAGGGTGCCTAGTATGTTTTCCTGTCTCTATGAAGCAATCACATTTTTCCTTTTTTTTGCCAAAAGGGCATTAGTTTTTTTTTTCTCTAAATAGTATTAGGAAGTTTTTATTTCATTAGCCATTTTATTTCATAAGGCATGAGCTATTTTATAATACACTCTTTCTGTGCAGGCCAAGGTAAAGTTAGCTCTTACCAGCTGTGACATTCTAACTTCTTAGGTCATAGGCTGTGAGACAAATCATGAGGATATTTTAAAGGGATATAGTATTATTAACTCAATTAAGGTTTGTGTGTTGAGAAAAAACATGTCTCGCAGAGGCTGGTAACCACTTGTTTTTGTTTAAACAGTGAGATGTACTGAGCTCAGATAAAATAATCAACCTCAGAATTTGGTTTTCAAGTGGTTTGTGGCAACCTAGTATTCTGTGGAGAAGGAAGAGTTATATAGGCAAGGTGTGCTATAGTCTGGGTAAAACAACATTTATTCAGATAGCCTTTCTTGATTCAGTGGCAAGTGTTAGTTTATAGGAGTTTGTTAGCTGATGTAACACTTTGTTTGACTAGAGGTCATTATTGGTAAGGAAGATAATAACATAGCCATCCTACACTGATTTTCTAATATGAAAAAAGAAAACTATCACATACATGCTATGTCATTTTTTGTTGCTGAAATTCCTGAGAACATATGTAAAAGCTGTAACAGTTAGTGCAAAGGCAGGCTGCTGCAGATCATGTTAAGGAAACTCCACCTTCTCTTCAGTTGCTTTTCTCCCTACTGGGGGGGGGGGTGCGAGAGGGGTGGTCCACCCTGGGGCGGCACTTTATTTTAATGGTTTAATAGTTTAATTAAAAAAAAAAAAAAAGAACAAAACCTGTTTTTTAATGGCATTCTTCTTTAAGAACAGTCCAGTGGTATCACGTTCCCATTCTGTTCTTCCAGTCTGGTCACACACACCTGTCCCAATGCAGAGATGTCCTGTTCACCCGCGTGCGCAATTTTAAATACAGTACAGCATTTTGCTGCAAACAAGTGCGTGTCGGAATTCGAGTGAACAATTCATGGAATTTTGCTGCTTCACCCGTTCCAAGTAAGTGTGTGTGTGTGTGTGTGTGTGTGTGTGTGTGTGTGTGTGTGTGTGTGTCTGTGTGTGTGTGTCTGTGTGTGTGTGTGTGTGTTTGTGTGTCTATGTGAATGTCCAAGTGTTTGTGTGTGTTCAAGTTTGTGTGTATCGGTGCCTTTGTGTGGGAGAGTACCTAATTATGGTGATTGCCACAGTGGGATTCTTTCTGAATCTGAGTTGCAATACTTTACTCCTTTCAAGCTTTTAAGTTATGCAAACAGATAAAGAGCAGATGATTTGCATCTTAATATATACAGATACTTCTAAAG
>NC_056751.1:117921439-118073939 GCF_019279795.1 Protopterus annectens | reverse complement strand
TTGTATACTACTGTTTTTGGCTGCAACTTTTTGGTAAAGTTTAAATAACAGAGTCTGTTACTTTAAAATTTGACTTTTTATCCTAATTAATTAATTAATTGACATTTGCTGTTTCTTTTATAAGCATTTGAATGTGAGTGTTCTAGGTCTGAAGAAGGAAAAGCACAGTCTTTTTCCGAAAGCGCTTACAACATTAAATTGTTTTTTCCACGTATTTCCTGCTCGCTTTGGTTTTTGGATTCCACACATAAAACATTCCAACACACTCACAAACACACAATCCCTCCCCAAAACCCTAAAATAAACAACGCTCAACTAACGCGACATGCTCGACAAGCCTCGTTGCTTCGCTAGGGACGGCTTGCACCTGTCACCACTGGGCTTTCGGATATTGGCAAAGGCTCTTGCCACCCCCATAGTGCCTTTTTTAGGCAAGGCTCAAAAGTCAAACCCACCCCCATAGAGAGCACAAGGAACAAGAAACTAAGGGTAATGCTGCTAAACGCCAGAAGTCTTAACCTCAAGATGCACGCACTCGAAGCTCTCCTCAGTATGGAGAACATCGATATCTGTACAGTGACAGAAACCTGGTTCAAGGCTCCAGAGAGCACCCCAGCACTACCAGGCTATACCTCATATCATGCTTTTCGGCCCCAAAACCCGGACCGAACCACAAAAGGAGGGGGGGTTTCCATATTTATCAAGGATATCCACACCTCCAGGTTAGTGGCATTGCACGAAGTATCGGAGACCATCCATGTGCAACTCACAGTGGGCAAGACTGCTTTTCAGTTTATAGCATCCTACAGACCACTCTCTCAAAGTCAGGAATCCCATTCGGCTTTCCTGAAAACATTGGAGAACATGAAGATCTCTCTGAACACCATTATATTGGGCAACTTCAACTACCCAAACATTGACTGGAAGCACTACTCAAGCCCCAGCACCTTAGCCCAAAGATTCCTGGAAATTATAAACTCAAATGCTATGGAACAACTAGTCACCACTCCCACAAGAGGGGACAACATACTAGACCTGATCATTACCAACATGGGGGCTCTATGCTCCACACCAGAAGTATATCCCTCATTGGTAAGATCAGACCATAAATTAATTTCACTGGATGTCCACATCCCGACCCCACCCCCAACCCAGAAAACCACAGTGAAAAACTTCTCAAAAGCGAACTTCTCACTTCTCAAAACCGAAGTGGAATCCTTCAAGGCCACAGGGCCAGTGGAAACTACAGCCCAAACTGCAGAATCCTATATAAATGCATTCTACAGACATCTCCAGGAATGCATGGATCATGCTATCCCAAACAAAACCAAGACCCAATCATCCAAAGGCAGGCGCCCAGTCTGGTGGACCCCTGCCATAAATAAACTGTACAACAGAAGGAGGAAGCTACTACATGATAGAGCAAAATCCCTAATAGGGAAGGCATCTCTGATCAGTACTAGCAAAAATTTACAATCCCTCATAAAATCCTCCAAGGCCAGCTTTGAGAGAAAAATTGCACAGGACACCAAAGACAATCATAAGGCTTTTTTCAGTTATGTTAGAAACTTGGGATGCAACTCCCAGACTTGTTCTGAGTTGATTCTAAATGACAAAAAATACACTGAACCCACAGACATTGCCAATATCCTGGCAGACAGGTTCAGTGCGAACTTCTCCACCCCTCCCCAAAAGAGCAAATATCTATCCCGGCAGAGGGCTGCCTCCCAAACATCTCAGATGCTCAGGTGAAGGCTACCCTCTCCAAAGCAAAAAACACTGCTTCCATGGGACCAGATGGCGTCCCAGGTTGCGTCCTACATGAACTACAAGAGGAACTAATCCCTCAAATAAAACAGCTATACAATCTCAGCCTCACTACAGGATATGTGCCCACAGAATGGCGTGACAGCAACAGTGGTCCCACTCCACAAAGGTGGAGCATCTACGGACCCTGGAAACTATCGCCCCATAAGCCTGACTAGCTTAGTTTGCAAGGCTATGGAGAGGATCATCATGGAGCTCATAAACAAAGACATTGGGGACCTACAGACACTAGATCCTACCCAGTTCGGCTTTGTCAAGGGCAGATCCTGCCTTTTGAACCTGGCTGACTTCTTTGAAACAGTCACCAAAGCCATAGATGAAGGAAAGGTAGTCCACACAGCCTATCTGGACCTTGCAAAGGCATTTGACACAATACCCCACTCGGGCATCATAGATAAGCTACCCAGCTTAAATATAAACCCCTATGTCACAAGATGGGTCGCAAACTGGCTCAAAGACAGAACCCACAGAGTGAGAGTTGCTGAAGCCATATCAGACTCAAAACCGGTCACAAGTGGTGTCCCACAGGGCCCTGTCCTGGGACCACTCTTGTTCGGTATATACTTCTCTGAGGTACAGGCAAACGTGGGAGGACTATGGCTCACCAAGTTCACAGACGACTGCAAACTGGGCGCCATAATCAACTCTCCAGCTGACACAAACATCCTTCAAAAAGGTCTCACAGAGACAGATAACTGGTGCCAGCGCCATGGTTTAAAGCTAAATGCCAAAAAATGTATAGTCATACCCTTTGGCAAAAACAATGTGCCCACAAATTACCACATAGGCGGAAACCCATTAAGTACAGAGAAAGTTATTAGAGACCTGGGGACCCAAGTTGATAGCAATCTCTCCTTTGAAAACCACATTGCCAAAGTGGTTAGAAAGACCTTCTACATAGCCCACCTCATCACAAAGGGTTTCACATCTAGATCAAGAGAGGTAATCGTGCCTTTTATTCATCCCTCATCAGGCCCATCATAGAATACAATGCCCCTTTTGGGATGTACCTTACCCGACACCTGCAGCAATTAGAAAGACCCCAAAAGTATCTCACCAAGAGGATCAAGGGTCTCAAACAGATGCCATATACTGCTCGGTTAAAAACTCCAGCTCTACTCAGTTGCATACCGCCTACTGAGGCGATCTATGCCTGACATACAAAGCTATGTCAAATCCAGAATTAATGGACATGCTCCACCTCAGTAAATCTAAATCCCTTAGAGCCACACTGAGGGACTTGAACCTCAGCACAGAAATAAATAGAACTTGCTGGAGGGACAGGTTCATAACCCAGAGGCTCCCTTCGCTCTGGAATAGAATTCCAGCTCATGTGAGGCAGAGCACCTCACTGAATCTCTTCAAGAAGAATCTCGATAAGTGGATGGGGGATCGTAGGTTTGTCCCAGGGATTACTCCTGTGTCACTATTAGACAGAGGCACAGTAAACTAAAACTAAAAGGGCACAGTATACTCAAATCAAGGGGTGGCGTAAGCCATACTGAATCGGGCTAGGCTTATAATTGCCCCAGGGCAGATAGCCTAGTATATACCTATGAACCTATGAATCCGTACTGCGGGTTCAACTGTTCGATTTTATAGACTCCAGATTCTGAAATTCAATATTTCAGGATTTCAAGCTTATAAAGTGTTTCCAGATATATATATATATATATATATATATATATATATATATACATTGGAACTGATTAAGGGCTTTCAGGACCTAACTTTTAAATGTTGCTGGCAGTCTTTCGCCTATGGATTACACCCCCAGGTGCATGGATTTTGAAACCTATGTCTTATCTTCCTTTGAAAAGTAGTCAGACTGCCATTGTTCACACTATTAGCCTTGTAAAATAACAGCTACTAAATAAGCTGAGGGCCTTTACTTACCTCATTTTCCTGAGTAGATAGTATATTAAAATTACAACTTGCTTTGCCTGTTTTTTATTATTAAGCAATGCACGGCATGCAGAATCAAAACATGTCATGACAAACAGTGCCAGAACATGAATCAATTCATATTTTCATGATTCTTTGAGTATTGGCATATTCCTCAAACAATAGCTTTTATTTGTTCCTTTAAGGTCAGGAGGGCCAAGAAAACTCCCACTTCTGAAACAATGACTACAGCTATTGTGTTAAATATAAGATAACAAAGCTTACAATAAGAATTTGAAACACTCTTACTGCTCATTGCTTTTCAGTGTATCTAAAAATAATTTATAACCACTGCACATGTTTTAATTTATATCCACTGCATGTTTTATTTCATAACCACTCCACATCTTAATTTATAACCACTGCAAGTGTTTTAATTTATATCCACTGCATGTTTTGTTTTAGAACCACTGTACATGTTTTATTTTATAACTACTGTACATGTTTTATTTTAAAAAACACTGCATGTTTTATTTTCCTGTGCTAGCATGGGTGAGCCAGGTTTGTCATGTTCTTTAAAGGAGTGGATCCCAGCCTTGTGAAACATTTGGTTTAGTGAAACACATATTTATTTTAAGGTAACTGTGCAGTTTGTTGGGAGTGACATTTTAAAGAGTAAATGATCCATCAGGATGACTACAGTTGGAGGGTTTGTTACTGGTCCTTTTTACCTTCATGCAGCCAATGTGTATTGACAGAAAACACATTTTGAAATACTTTATGCATTTATTCACACTGGGATGTTGGTAAATAAATGTTTTCCATTAGGTGCAGCTCTGCACATTGACACTCTGTAGTTGTGCAGCTATGTAGTTACATTATATCACAGCTACAATTTATTAAGATGGATGTACAGTTCTGCAGCATGTTTGGGTTTCATACCTTGGGTATGGATGAGATACAGTTTGGGGTGCAAAGATGGATATGCTGTTCACATCACTTTTATTTTGCTATCAGGTAGAGAATCACACAAATGGCAAACAAAATCAAGATAAGCAGCAGGAAATGTTAGTGGTATTCTATGCTTTTTGTTTTCCCTTGGGACCTAAAGTTGTCATATTTGTTTGATTTACACATATTTAAGATCAACCAAAGAATGTAGAATTCAGCTTGACTTGTATGGTATATTTGTCACACCTGCCTAGTGAATACCGTTTTTTTTTTCAAGAAGTCATGGTTCAGACTGCAGGTTTTTCTCATATGTCGTTTGAAAAACTTGCCTATACCCATTATACCCAATATTTCAACATACTTGTCTGATAAGACTATAAAATAGTACAACTACTAAAAATGCTCACATCTTGCTCAAAATGTTGATTCATGCATGGAATATAAAATCATCAGCTGTATTAAAACAAGAAAAATATATTTTTGCTGTATGTAACAAGTAACACTAATATATTTCTGAGGAACTGCAAAGAAATTGCAGTGAATTTAGTGTGACTAAATAAAAACATGACTAACCAGGAGTTGATCTGGGACACTGTTGTAATGATGCAACAGCTACTTTATGATAATGACAATAACATGTTTTTTTTCCTGCCATGGCCTATCTTCCTACAAAATGGACACTAACTCCTAGGCCAACTCATATTGGAAAACAACTCTTATGTTGGTAGATGAAAACTAGATGCTTGTCAAGAAATTTACTATCTAAAATTTTTGTAAATACTTGCTTTGATAGATTATGCTGTGATGAACTGAAAATCAACCTGTTTCTCTGTTGCAGGTTTGACTTAAAAATGTTGAAAATTGCCAATGACATGATACGTATTTACTAAAATAAATATAGGTTCATAATTATGATATTTAGAATTTCTTCTATGGCTGTAGCACAATACTTTTGTGATTCCCAAATCTCATACTGTAAAAACAAAATCATATTTTGGGCTAAAATAATTACCTATATCAAAAAGGAGACAATTATATTCTAGAGTGCTATGCGGAAATGGCTATAGCGTACATCTGGTGCCAATGTAAACCACCAAAGCTACTGTACATGACTTCATTATACGTTTAAATGCAAGATTTTATTTGGGAAGTTGTGATTTTATTTTTAATTCCAGAAATCAACGTAATTATCATACAGTACCTCATCATGATCTATGCCGCAAGTATCATATCAGTTTGCACCATAGTCTATCTCCCACCATGTCTGGCATGTCAAAAAACTGTGTGAAAATGGTGAGAAATGCGTGATGTACATTCTTTGTTGAGATGTTTATTGAATAACACTTGTGAAGCCACACGAAACCAAAATCTATTTTGTACTGCTGTTTTCATTTGAACTGCAGAATAGTTTCTCTGACTCGATATTGAAGACATGTATCGCACAGTTCTGGTTAGTACATAGGAGTAGTTAGTGTAGCGAGTCCATAGCAATAAGATTATGTGAGATTAAGAGTACTGCGTATGTGGATAATAAACCAAGATACCATGTTTGGGGGCTGGTTACACCGAGACATACTCCTGCAATGTGATAGCTTGTTCTCACCAGATTTTTCAACATTTGCCCAGCACATTAATTATGTTACATCTAAACTTAATCAAAAATGTGACTCATTTTACAAATCTAAAACTTATCTAACAGAATAAACATAACTACAAACATCCTGCGGTTTCTTACATGTGCTATTTTATGATTCTAAAAATCTTACTAATATTTAAAAAGCACTTATAAAATGCTAAATTTGCTGTAAGCCTACCAGATAAAACTCACCACCTCAAATCACAAAACATTGGAAAGCTAGAACTACAACATGCTATAATTTCTTATATCCAGACAACTTAGATATTTACATTTATTTATTTTATATATTTTATATTTATTGACTGGAGAAGTCAGGTTTGGCACAAAGGCCCCTTTCCAGTGGAGGCCCGGTGAGAAAAGCTCCAGTATATGCAGTACAATCAAAATCTTTTAAGTTGTATGATATCAACAATGTCATCCGCACTGAACCCCCTTTTTCCATTTCACACATGGGGTTGGGGGGGTCACATCAACAGTGACAATCATCTCGAGCAAAGGTTCACACCGCTGGGTGGCTAGCCCTGCCACAGTAGTTCATCTGTACCACTCACTGCTACTGCTAATTTAGAGTGTCCAACCCACCTACTGCATGTCTTTGCAATGTGGGAGGAAACCAGAGGATGCAGAGGAAACCCATGCAGCTGCAAGAAGGACATGTAGACTCCACACAGAAGGCACCCCAGCCAAGAATCAAACCAGACAACCTCTTGCTGTGAGGCATCATTGCTAACCGCTGCACCGCCGTGGCCACTGCAATGTCAAGCAGAATAAATTAAAATAATTTTACAATGTCAAAATAGATAAGGTAGTACTTATACCTACAGTATTAAGGCTCACTCTACTAATTATACTCTATAGAAATATAGTTAATTAACTATGTGGTAGGACAGATGTCACAATACACAGTACTGGGTTATTTAGAAAAGGCAGAGAACCAGAGGCTGAGTTAATTTTTGAGATATAAATGAAAAGAGAATTAAAAGCGGTGTAGGCAGAAGGCAGAGTGGGTGAACAAACCAATACTGGTAACAGAGTAGGGGAGAGCAGAGGTACAGCACAAGAGAAGTAAGAAAGGGGAGATATTAAACTTATTCTGGAGATGTACAGCTACAGAGCTGGGATGCTGACATGTCTTCTCTTACATGTGTTTCTAATACCTGCTGGTTTTCAAGAAGGCTGAGAACATGTGCAAGGGTATTTCAGAGGGAAGCTACAGAGTTTTAGTATAAGGACAGCTGTGATGCGTTTTGGGCTTTTGTGACAAAGAGAATGAGTTTATCTTTACAGCAAAGAGCTTTAGTAGGATGGTACTGTTGAAGCATGCCTTTTAATGCCATTTACTTTTTAGTGTAGTATATTAGAGTATGAGCTGCTAATACCTGACTACAGTGGAGGTGATCTGCCACTCATTTCATTCCAATTTCATTGTTTAAGTGCAGAACAGTGATGAGTTCTAAAGGGGCAATTTGCAGTAAAGCAAGCTGTTTTATTGTGGCATTGTTCTAGCTTTGTTTGCGTGAAAGTTTGTAGGTTATTAAAGAGTAGGGAGGCATACAGTAGGGAAGGTAAGTAGCTTGGTCTATCCAAGTTGTGAAATACACAAGGTGGCTTAAAGTGACAATTACTTGTTGCAGCAAACTGGTGCCTTTTCAGCTAACTAAATTACATTTTTACATTAAGAAGACTGGGACTGCTATTCTAGTAGGAGTAGAAAGGTAGTATGGTTAGTCAGAGTTGGGAAACACAAAGGGAGGCTTAAAGTGAGATTGTTTCATCAGCCAGAAGGCTTCTTTTGTAATTATCTGTTTGGTGTTAATCTGCACTTGCTGTGCTTCTACATTAAGAATCTCCAGGATAATCCATCTTGTGGCAGAAGGTATTTGCCTGATTTCTCTGAGTTAAGAACCTTTCCAGGGAGCTCAGTGGTAGCTGTTTATTGGCCAGAGAGCATGGGATTTAGTTTTCAGCTTTGTTCTGTCTGCTTTAAATTTGTTTTTTTGCAGAGCTGTTCACCATGCAGTGGTGGTTAACAGTACCCTGTGTAGTAAGAAATCTGCAAAGCTAGTACTTCGGACTTAAGCCTGTAACACAGAAAGGCTTTGCATGGACCTATCCTTAAGGCAGCTAGTTCATACATCAAACAACACTAATATCAGATCATAACTCTATCTAACGTCTAGGATTAACCCTAGACACCACTTGGGTGACCCCTGTAAAACCAAGTCCCTAAACCATAATATCCCAGCCCTAATACAGGTCCTGACAACAACATGGGTTTCCAATTTCCTAATATCTCTGTGGCCATCATGGTAGATATGGGCATCCTGCAAGAATGTGGCAATTTTTGTATGTATCCAGACAACCTTTTAATCCATAAAGAAGTTAACACATTATGCAAGAGATGTACATACGTAACTTCCTTTGAGGCAAATATATCACTTACAAACAAGGTTGTCAAGAACACACACACACTAAATTCTTCAGACATACTGCTTGCTGCACACATTGATATTCTTATGCTGAGACACTTAAAAGAAGCCTCTCCATACCTCAAAAACCTCCTACGCTATCAAGCACCAACACCTATCCTCAGCAATCACTAAAGCACCCACCAAAAGCAACACCTAACAACACATATAAACTTACAGCCAATGATCCCTCAAGAACAAAGCCCATAAGCCAAGCAAACACTTTAGCTGGAACTTTTGTTACAGGGAATTCTGTTATATGACACACATATGCCCCCTCACCAGGCTGGACAAGGAGAAGATAATGGTTAGTTGCCTATCTAGAGCAAGGATCTACAATATCGCACATGCACTCAAATCACTGTTCCACAGATACCTATATGATTCTATTATAATCCATGTTTGTGTACTTGGCCTCAGACATACCTCACTAGACTATATGAAAAGTAACATTATGACTCTCTCTGAATATGTATCACAGACAGGTAAGTGCCTTGCACTGAGCAGCATTTTACCTTCAAGATCAATGATGCCACAGTATGTATGTATGTATGTGTCTTTTGGCTTTTCCCGGTTAGGGGTCGCCACAGAGGAACTCAAGTCCGCTAATGATTGGCAGTTGATTTTTACGTGCCGAGTTTCCAGCCCTGATGCACAACCTTCAATGAAGGTACGCCCATTCACGCATATCTCCACGCAGAAGATGCTCTAGCTGAGAATCGAACCGGACAGCGTCTTACTGTGAGGCGACAACGCTACTGCAGCACCACCACTAATGATGCCACAGTATGAACAGAAAATTATTGAATTTTACTTATTTTATTTTATTTATTTTATTTTACATTTGTTTACCGGGCTAGTCCAACTGGATACATTTCCATTTTCAGCAGAGGCCCCGGGGAGAAAAGCTCCACATTGAAGTTAATACAAAACAAATCATTTACATAAAGAAAGTAAGTAGTTAGTAAAATACAAACAGAGATATGGTTCAATCTAGATTATACTAATTGAAAATATATACTAGGAAGGACACTTACTCTAATTCTATTTATAGTATAAGATATGGAAGTTATACTTTAGTAAAACATTCATGAATATAATTGATTCAGTAAATATATACACATGCACAGTTCAATATTAATTAATATCAGAGGCTATTAACAAGGGAGATTTAGAGATTAGCTTCTGAAGGGGAGTGAGTAGAGAGAGGTAAGAGAGGGTGATTAAGGAATAGTAATTAGCAGAATCATAAGATTAGTCGGGATTGATGGGCATAACCAGAGTGTTTCAAGATGTTCTTTGAGCTTTTGTTTAAACAGGAAGGGTGAAGGAATGGAAGTTAGAGTAGTAGGTAGAAGATTCCAGTATTTACCTATGGAATTGGAGAATAGTGAGTCACCGGCAATGTTGTTAGACTTAGTTAACTTCACAAGAAGTTTGTTAGAGGAGCGTAATGAATTTAGGTTAGAATAGGGAGAAATAAGGTCAGAAAGTATAGGGGTATTTTTTGGTTGGTGAAATATCCTGTGAACAAAGGTAAGTTGGGAAAGTAACAGTGTGTTTTTATTTTCTAGCCAGTTTAGTAGTTGTAGATTCTGACAGTGGTGAGTTCTGAATGGGTTTCCAGTAGCAAATCTAGCAATGCTATTGTATACATTTGCTTGTTTAGTGAGATTATTTTTCTTTAGGTTAGTGTAAATGGGTGAGGCATAAAGAAGAGTGGAAATAAGATGAGAGTGAGCGAGTGTAATTTTGGCCTTTGGAGTTAAAAAGGTTTTAATTCTATAGAAGGAGCCGAGTTTTCTATTTACAGTTTTAATAGTGTTATTAATGTGATTATCAAAAGTGAGGTTATTGTCAATTATAATACCTAACAGCTTAGTGGTAGAGTCAGGGGATATATGTGTGCCATTATTGGATTTAATAGAGAAGTCTATGTGGGGGGACTTACTATTAGGCCTGAAGAGCAGGAGTTTGTTTTTTTTGGCATTCAAAAGGAGGCAACGTTTCAAGAACCATGCCTCAACTATGCTAAATACATTCGGTGTTAGAGTTTGTAGTTCAGAGGAGCTGTTAGCAGAGCATATGAGTGTAGAGTCATCTGCATATTGAATGCATGTAGCTTGTGGTATTGCTACATGTAAGTCATTTATGAATAGTGAGAAGAGGAGAGGTCCTAGGATGGAGCCCTGTGGGACCCCAAGAGAGACTGGCAGAAGGGATGAAAGTGTGTTTTCCTGTGGGACCCCAAGAGAGACTGGCAGAAGGGATGAAAGTGTGTTTTCCTGTGGGACCCCAAGAGAGACTGGCAGAAGGGATGAAAGTGTGCTTTCCCAGAGAACTGCCTGCTGCCTGTTACTAAGGTAGGAAGTGAACCATTGAACAGCTTTGGTATGTAGAGCAAGAGATTCAAGGGTTTTTATGAGCATATTGTGGTTTACCATGTCAAAGGCTTTTGACAGGTCTATAAAGAGTGCTGATGACAGGATACCATTATTGTGGTTTCTATTGATACACTCAGTAAAAGATAGGAGAGCTGTGGTTGTGCTATGAAATGGCCTAAAGCCATGTTGGCAGTTAGCTAGTAAGTTATATTGAGTTAAGTGGTGCATTAGCTGATGGTGAATTTCTCCATAATTTTTGCTAGGGGTGATAAGAGTGCTATAGGCCTGTAGTTAGAATACTCATTTGAGTTACCTCCTTTATGTAAAGGGATTATGTGGGAGGTTTTCCAGATAACAGGGATGGTTCCTTCATTGATGGTTCTGTTTATAAGGATGGATATGAGATAAGCAACTGCTTCAGCTGCTTTTTGAAGGTATTCAGATGGTAATTGATCAGCAGATGGGGTACAAGGTTTAAGTTTTTGGATGAGTTTTAGGATATAGGTAGTAGAGATGGGTTGTAGTTGGAATGTAGGGAGATTAGCAGATGTACAGGTGGGAAGGTTGGACTTGTCTATTGTGAGGTGACTTCCTAGTGAATTAATGGTGTCAGTGAAAAAGGAATTAAAGGCATTAGCAGTTTGATGTGAGGTATTCTTTACAGCCCCTAGAGGGGAAGGTGTACTAGAGTGGCCTGGGTGTAGGAGTGAATTTAAGGTTGACCAGAACCTTTTAGGGTTGTCATGGTGAGTTTGCTGTAATTTACAATAGTAGTTCTTTTTATCTATAAAAATGGCTTTTTTAGTGCTATTTCTTAACTGTCTAAAGGCTTGTTGGTCTGAGGTAGTTTTTGTAGTTCTCCTTTTAGCCCAAGATTTATTCCTAAGTAGTATTTTTTGTCTTGTCTCTTTGGACAGCCAGGGGGCAGGTTTAGATTTAACTCTGATAGATCGTTTTGGAGCATGTTGGTCAAGGATTGATAGGAATTTGGTATTGAAATATTTGATAGCTTCTTTAAGGGTTAGGATTTTTAGAAAATTCCAGTTACAGGCCTTTAGTTCATTTTGGAATAATTATGGGCTGAAGTGTTTATTGCTACGTGAGATCCTGTAGGTAGGTGTGTAATTAATGTCACTCTTTTGTCTTATGATGTAAATTAAGGTATGATCACTTACATCATCAGGCAGAGTTCCTACTGTATATGTTTGTTGCTGTTTGTTAGTAAGAATCCGATCTAAAATACTTTCTTTGTTGTTGGGTTTATTGATTCTTGTGGGATTATTGATTGTCTGAGTAAAGCCATGAAGATTAATATGTGAGGAAGGATTATTTGTATTGACGGAGGACCAGTCACAATTAAAGTCTTCTAATATGATTGTTTCTTGTGGGTAGGTAGAAGATACCCAACTTAGGATATTCTCAATTGTGGTATGATTATTGCCAGGAGGTAGGTAGATACAGATGATATAGATTGATTTATTAGGGTTTAGCTGCAGTTTAGAAATAAGGATTTCAGCCTTACCATCTTTTAATGGGTTAAAAGGTTGAGAGGAGATTTTTAGTCCATTTTTAAACAGAAGTGCTACTCCTCCACCCTTGCGTTTTATGCGGTCCATTCTCAATATGTCATAGCCAGGGGGAAGTATTGCATTGTCTTTAGTACAAGGTTTCAGCCAAGTTTCAGTAAGACAGAAGATGTCAAAGGAGTGAGTATCAAGGAGGGCATGGAGATGGGCAATCTTATTGTTAATACTTCGGATATTGAGATGTCCGATAAGTAAGGCATTGGAAACAGTGGTTAGTGTTGGGAGGGTAGAGCTTGAGATATTATAAGTTATGTCAGTGGAGTTATTAGTTGGTCCTGGGTTGGGGTGGATGTCACCATCGCTAAGGATTGGAGTTTTTAGTTCTAATGATGGTTTGCACGAGAAGTTGGTTAGATATTTTAGTCTCCTTGTATTTGGATTGTTGAAGTTAATGTGTGTAAGTCGATGGTATTTGGCTAGTAGGTAGTTGGGGGTACAAGTAATGTTTAAATGAGTATGTGTTTGGATAGGATATTGGATAGCTGTTTGTCTGCGACAGTAACTATAGTGGTAATAATAAGCTTTTTCATAAGAAGTAAGGAGATAGATCATGGTTAAGCCTAGAAAACATATGTATATGAATATTAGTTTGGTTAGGATAGTTTTAGATATGAGAGACATATTGCTAAGAAGAGTTATAAAGCCCTAAGGAGATAGAGTTAATAAGTAAAAACAAGTTAAAATAAAGGAAAGGTATAGTTTTCCTGAGTGGAGTAGTTAAGTGTATAAGTAAGAGGTAGGTGTTAGGAGAGAAGTAATAGATAAAGTAAATTAGGAGGGAAGAGGTGGCGTTATTTCAATTAAGAGAGATAATAGATAAAGTAATTAAGACGGGATGAGATGGAGTTATATTAATTAACAGTTACAAGGGATAGGATGAGTCAGGGAGGGGGTGTGGTTAGGGAGGTATAAGAGTAAGAGCACTGGGGGTGGGTGGGATATGGGGGCAGAGTAGGGGAGCGAAGCGGGGCAGAACCAGTCAGTAGATTGAGTGGAGCCAATCAGGCCTTCCAGAAAGCTTATTGCCAATGTATCTCAGGCAGATAAGAAAAGAAACACCTTATTATGGATGTTTATGGCAGTAATTTAAACAAGACCAGCTATCCTTTACTCTAGAAATCAGAGTCTGCTATACACGTTTTTATAGATAAATTAGGTAACCAAATAAGTTAGTTAAGCAGAGATCCAGAACAAAGCTCAGCAGACTATAGAAAATCAGTCACTGTATTATGCTGCCATCTAGTGGTGTAAGGGAGGAAAGACCTCAACTTTAAGATTAAACAAGAAATTATTCTATGTGGGAGATAAAACGGCCTAGGTAAGGTCCGCAAGTGTGCTGGTCCGGTTCAGAAATGGTCTTAGCAAATTAAAAAAAAATAGAGACATATACAGCGAGTCTTTAGGGCTATCTGCTATAGCCAATGCTGAGAGGTATAAGGGATGCTTCCAGGTGTCCACACTTTGGTAGACTGCATTGTAGCTTCTGAAAAAACAATATAATTGAGGGAAGTCTTACAGCAGAAGGGGGACAACCCGATTAGTAGCGCTGGGCTTCCAGGCTAAAAAGGAAGAGAAATAGGAAGGTTGTGAGTATTGGTAGGAAGTACATACAGGGAGAAGAGTAAGGCTTTGAAATGGAGTGCAAGGGTAGCTGTGAGGACAGGAGAGTAGTCAATATAGAATATATTCAGTGTTACGGAACCCAAGACATTAAATCACAAGCCTTTGTTTAAACATTAAGCCGCACCTTCATTTTGAACCTACAATGAGTAAGACAGTATCAAACATCACCTCAAAGTGTTCGCATATACATATGTGAACAGTGACTAGAGTTTTTAGTGTTACAGAACAAGATACATGGCCTTTCTTATCTTAACCTGTGTAACACGTTAGAAGCATATTATCTACCTCCTACAACCAATAATCAAGACAGTCGCAAGGACTCTTTCAAACAGTTAGTGTTTACAATGGCTAAAAACTTCCCACCCAGCACCAGTAATTTAGTGATACAACAAAACAGCTAACAAAATGCTTCCAAAATGTTCCCACTTACAATCGCTAAAAAAACATCCCACTCAGCACCAGCGATATAGCGATACATCAAAAATGGAATATCAGAAGTACGACCAGACCTAACACCAAAATCCAACCCCACTGATGGACTCCTTATCTTAATAGGGTATATAACAAAATAAAAAAGTCATCGCAAAAATCAGAAAGAGCAATTCTTATAGAGATAACGGATCTCTGATCCAACTAAACAAAAAACTAAGAGGTCTAATAAAATCCAGCAAGGCCAGTTATAAGGTCAAGATAGGCTTCCAGGCTAAGAAAAATCACAAGGCCTCCTTTAGCTATGTCAGGAACCTTAAAGATAAAACTCATCAGTATGCAGATCTGGTGGTAATTGCATAACCTTCACTGATCAAGGCAATACAGAGAATCTACTCACTGAAATCACAAGGCCTCCTTTAGCTATGTCAGGAACCTTAAAGATAAAACTCATCAGTATGCAGATCTGGTGGTAATTGCATAACCTTCACTGATCAAGGCAATACAGAGAATCTACTCACTGATATATTTCATTATAACTTCAACCTCCACTCCCCCAACTATCTCTTGTGAAATTCCTTCTAGCATATCCCATCCAGCTATCAACAGGAAATAAATCCTGGTGGTGCTTACTAAGGCCAAAATCATTGCTTCAGTGGGCCATGACAATATCCCTGATTGCTTCCTAAATCGCCAAAACATGACCTAGCAGAACCACCTGAGGCACTCTTCATCTACACCCTCAAAACTGGTTACATGACAGGTAAACTGAGGGCTGCAGTGGTCATTTTTCTTCATAAGGGTGGACCATCAGTTGACCCTGGGAATTACAGACACATCAGTCTAACAAGTCTGACATGCAAAGTCATAAAATGAATTATCATGGAAATGATCGATTAGCACATTGGCAACCTGCACTCAATGGACCCATCCTAGTTCACAGATGACTGGAAATTGGGAGCCATTACAGATTTCCCCAAACCATGGCAGCACTATCCTACAAGAGGGTCTAACACAAGCAAATGTCTTGTGCCAAAGGCACTATTAAAACTCAGTGCAAAGAAATGCATTACAATGCCCTTTGGGAAATCATTCATCCAAGCTAATTACTCCATCAATGAAATACCCCTAAGGCTTGACCCATTAGTTAGGGATCTAGGAACATATGTAGACAGTAATCTGGCCTTCAACTAACATGTAGCAAGACAATAAAAAAATCATTCTATGTTTCCTAACTTATAAGCAAGGGTATGATATCCAGGTCAAGAAAGTAATAGTACCACTCTACTCAGCCCTTATCAGACCTATCAATGAGTACAATACCCTCTTTGGCATGTACCTAATGAGGCACTTGCAACAGTTGGAATGCCCTCAATGATTCCTTACCAGTATAATCATGGGTATAAATACCCTGTCCTACATAGAGCCCCTTAAGGCCCTATCTCAGTACTCAGACTCCTACAAGTTACGGAGAGGTGATCTATGCCTAGCTTATAAGGCATCCTCAGATCCAGCTCTGATAGATCACTTGCACATCCACAAAACAAACAGCACCAGGGACATTAGATTTGAGGCCTGAGCTTTGCCTGCAACATAAATAGAACATGCTAGACAGAGTGATATGTGTCGCAAATGATCCCCTCACTATGGAATAAGATCCCCATCTACATGTTCATCTCTCAAGCAATTCCAAAGAAACTCTCATGTGTCTGATGGACAGAGCTCAAAAGTAAGTAAATGAATGCCCAACTAACATACCCACCCATAACCCTTAGCTACGTCTTTACTAACATACCCCACCATATAAATTATTTTACGTTTGTTTACCAGGAAATTCTGACTGGGGCAGAGCCCATTTTCAGTGGAGGCCAGGAAGAAATGCTCCAGATGCATGTCTTTGGAATGTGGGAGGAAACTGGAACACCTGGAGGAAATCCATGCAGATGCAGGGAGGGCATGCAGACTCCACATAGAAGGGACCCCAGCTGAGAATTGAATAGGAGAACCTCTTGCTGTGAGGTGACAACACTAACCGCTACACCACTACACTGCCCATCCTATATACGCAACCAAAGAACACGGAAACAAAACTGGGTTGGATTGCATGGATAGACTTGTAAAGACCCTGGTGGTATTAGCCTACTATAAACTTATGAACCTGTTCTGAATGTCTCTCATTGCAGCTGCTCTATAAAAGGTTATCTTGCTCACCATGTACTAACAAGTTATCAAAGTGAAATTAAGCTTGTATAAAGCCATGATTTGTGATGTGATATTAACAGAACTGAAATGCCAAATGGGGTAAAAAGCAATCTACTGGAAGTTTTACATTTGAATATGGGAAATACTAATGCTGTAAATAATATTCATAATATTTCAGCATTATTTCATAGTAGTAAATACATATTCTGTGTCCATTCTTGATGCTTTCAAAATGCTTTATTCATTTATGGATTTTGCACAATTTTATGCAAAGTTGCAGGTCTTTAGAAAAGGTTACCAATAAAAAAATTAGCTAATTTTACATTCTGCTTAGATATTTACACTGCCTATTGTCAAAATAATCTTTTTTAATATCCCACCCTTTTAATTTGGACAAGCAAATGAAAAATGCATATAGGGATTAGAAAAGCAAATGTCATGTTGTTAATATGTAACACAGATTACTAGATTCTATATTCAGAATATGAAACAAAATGTTAATAAGTGGTAACATTTTTAAGTAGTAGCAAAAAGGATTAAGGCTGTAAACTGTAGTTACTGTAGTACAGGGCTGGATTTCCTCAACCCTTATTTGCGGACTGTGTGACCGTGAGTAAGTCACTTATTTATTTATTTATTTATTTATTTATTTATATTTGTTTACCAGGATAATGGACTGATCAGTATTGACCAATTTCAGGCTCAGCCAGGGTGAAATACAAAAACATTTCACAAACAAAAAATGCGGAAATGTAAGCAATAACAGAGTAGTTCAGACTAATTGCACAGAAAAAAAATGCATACATATATTACAATCAAGCAGAGTGTGATGTACAATATATACGTTAGTTTCTAAAGCAGGTCAATCTTCAGTGAATCCTGGAAGAGGAGAAGAGACTCAGACATTACAAAACAGTGCTTGGGGAACAACTAAGAAATTGGGCTGACTCCTCAATGCAGTCCTGGACTACAAGCCTAGTAACTGTGTATGAGCCTATATAAGGAAACAATGCCAAATTAGAATGCTGGCTGGACTAGGGGCAGAAGCATTGTATATGCATGCATTCATTAGGCATAACAACACTGCAGTTTTGCATAGCTGCTTGGCAACATCTGCTCCTTCAAAACATTTCAGATAAAAACAGAACAAGCATATATCAAAAGTACATTTAAGCAAAACGTACATGAGTGAACTCACTTTCGTGAAAGTGCATTTTATCGAAAATGCACTTTTACGGAAAAAATAAACAACACACCAAAAACCCCAAACAAATAAAACACTACTCACATTTATGCAGCCTCCTTCACCCCCTACTTTAATATTCTCACTCTGAGATTGCACTACAGTGGGGAAAAGGGAATATTCCCTTATCCCCGCTGTACCGCGATCTAAGCAATAGTTTGCTTAGTTGTACAATCAACACTACATGTTGACGTACAACTAGATCTACATGCAAACTGCGTAATTTTTTTTTTTTGCAAAAGTGTATTTTAGATAATGAACATTCGATGTTCAGACCAGGCCCTATGTATATATATATATATATATATATATATATATATATATATATAAAACCACAAGTTTCCTTCAGAAGTGAAATAACCAAGGCACTAATCCAATAAAGTTATTAGCGCTTTCGTTCCTTTATTCACCAATTGACATAAAAACGTAACTTCATCAGATAACACAACCTTACTCACTTCCTGTTTTTATATGGTTACATCATTTTGAAAGCACCAGTACAAAGCCTTTTCCATACATTCATACCCACTTAAAAAAATATGTGTGTGTGTGTGTGTGTGTGTGTGTGTGTGTGTGTGTGTGTGTATATATATATATATATATATATATATATATATATATATATATATGAGTCAACTACAGTAAACGGACACCCACAACACCGACACCACAAGAACGAAACCACAAAAACATGAAAGTTCACATGCCTGACAAACCACAATCCCGACAGTTAACAAAACAAAAAGTTCACTGTTCCACACAACACACACACAACACAAGCACACCAACAACCTAAAAACCTACACTACACCTTACACACAACTATCTATGCACTAACCTTAACCCAAACCCTAACCCTAAGGTCTGTCACTATCGCACACTTACCTTACCCGCACCCTAACCCTAACTCACTTAATCCACCCCAACCTTCACATCCCTCACTATCGCACACTTACCTTACCCGCACCCTAACCCTAAGTCCCTCACTATCGCACACTTACCTTACATGCACCCTAACCCTAAATTAGTCACTATCACACACACACCTTACTCGCACCCTAACCCTAAATCCTTCACTGTCGCACACTTACCTTACACGCACCCTAACCCTAAATCCCTCACTATCACACACACACCTTACACGCACCCTAACCCTAAATCCTTCACTATTGCACACTTACCGAGTCACACTCACACTTTTCCCATGTCGGTGTTTTCGCTGTCGGGATTACGAGTTGTCGGCTATCTGCTCCATCGGTCTTCTGGCATCGGTGATGTGATTGTCGATCTTCTGTGCTTTCAGTCTAACGTAGGGAACCCATATATATATATATATATATATATATATAAAAGATTCCTTTTTTACTAATATTGTAATCCAATAATGTAAAACCATGAAAAACATATATAAAATCATGTTTTTGACATGGTTGTGTTATCTGATGAATATTTTTTTAACTTGCTTCAACATACCAGAATTCTCAGAATTTTAACATCATCATTTAGACTGCCATTTGCTTTGCAAAAATCCAAGATATATTTATCTGATTATGGTTGTTAATGTCTAGAATTATGTTCATAAAAGAGAAAGAAAGACTATGAATGCTAGACTGGGGGGATACTCTTTTTGGAATCCTGCTGAGAAGCCTGTGGACTATAGAAAGTCAAAGGATTCATTCACTATGTAGAGTCATATCCTGTGTATCTTCTGGTTACTGACCTGCAACTGTGTGAATAAACAGACATCCATTTATGTATTTCTTAACACTACGATAGAGATGGTAGTTCTGAAATTAGAAAGGCATTAATTCACTCATTTATGTTAGGGATATTACAAAGGATGATGTAATTCAAAACTGCTGGAAGTTGTGAATAGAACATAAGATAAAGATGAGTACAGGGGATTAGGAATATGCAATAGAAAAAGATGGGAAATGATGTATGACTTACATCTTAATTGGCCAGTATATCTATTTTATATATAGTAAGGTTAAAAGTAAAGTATCTGGAAATGATAACCCAGCTGTTAGAACTATTTCAGCAATTATTCTCCTCTGGGGCTTATTTTATGATACTAACACTCCATTTCTGAAACCAAGTTTTTAATTTAGTAGAATAATTACTTTCACAGGACAACATGTGCTTTCTGAAAATGCAAAACTTACAACTCACAATGAACTTTGCCCAGAAACTTAAATGGCATGTCATTTCATCAGCATTCAGTGACACAATAACAGATGAGATGAGCCTGTGAGCTGAACTCACTTGGACTCAGAATGACATATTCTATCATTTATGGTAATATTATATCTCCCATTGGCAGGTTTGTCTCCTGCTATTCATATCAGTCTGTGCATGCAAAACACAGAATGTAGAGAAGCATTTAAAATCAAATGACACAGTCTGACCTTTACATTTTTCAGCATTGCAAAGCTTCTAGCAATGAATCACAAATACGAAAAAAAAATCATATCTTATCTTTGAAACAGACTAGATTTAGCCTGCAACATGAGCGTGCCACATATTTTGATAAACATAAAAGTTAACTGGATGGCCATATTTGAAACAGCGGACAGTTTGACAAGGGTGCTAATCAAATCTTGATCCAAGAAGGCAGTAATTTTAAAGGTGGCAGCTGGATAAAAGTGCTAAACATTAAAGCAGAATGCCATAGAGGAAGTGTTAAATACACAAAAACATTTTAATATGATAAAACCTGAAAGTATAAAGAAAATACCTTCCATAATTATTTTTTTCTTATTTTTGTCAAGGTATAGTAAATATCCTTTGCTGTTCACTGTTATTCCTTAGTGCAATTAAACTTCCAACTTTTTAAACTTTTAGTGAGCTCATTTAATATACAAATGATACAACCCCACTGTGCACAACTAAACATGATTCTCTAGCAACAAAACAACCTCAAGAAGGTTTCATTATACATGAGAAAAGACTAAGAGATGCCCCTTAACATTAAACGCTATTAAAAACAATTGTGTTCTAATTACTATGCAATCACACAATGTCCCAAGCTTCAAATTCTTATAGCATCAGTCTTTAAAATATCCTATATGCCTGGATCAAATCCCTCAGCATACTCTTAGGAGATACCCTCACATTTAAAGACCAGATTCACATAGCCAAGAGAAAATCAGTGCAAATCTTGGCAGTTTATATAGAATAAGGTATTACTTTATTATTCCCTGGCCTGAGACTGAAATGGATCCAACAGAATTAGTGCTACCCCAATAAACAGATTCAAAATAAAATAAATAATCAGTTTGTGGATTGTATTTTATTACTGAAACTAAGCAGAAATTCCTTAAGATTCCAAGAGAAGGATAAATAATTTCTTACACTTATTTCACTGAACTGCACTTCTGAAATGCTTATAATTGTGCTATACAGTTGATCTATTACATTTTGCACTGTTATAAAGCTTTTTTATTGGTTCAGTGCATTTATGTACTGTTTTATACTGTTTTAACTGTATTTTTCATTGCTAGATACTGTTTCATTACTCTAATTGCATGTCTACTGAATTACTTAACTGTAAACTGCTTTTTCATACTGAGAGTTGTATTTTCTGTTTGTGAGTCCTCTATCCCAGCTTTTATGTGCATTTTTGATTTTTTGAGGTTTCTGTGTTCTACAGCTAGGAACTGTAATAGTGTGCATTACTATAATTGTCTGTTTACAGCTAAAAGCATCCTCTAGAGTTTGCTTGCTCCTTGATCTGTTTAAAACTTTCATTTAGTGTCTACAGCTAGGAACAGTATTGTGCATTACTATAATTGCATTTTTATTTAATTACTAAATTGTAAACTGCTTTTTCATACTGAGACTTGTATTTTCTCTTTGCGAGTGTTCTTTCTATGCTTTTAAAGTGAGGTTTCTTTGTTCTGCTCAGGTGGTATAATCTTGATAGAGGCCTGTTGTCTAGGCCTGGTAGTTTTGTTTGAGTTTCCTGTGTTTCTGGCAGCCATTTTCTGCTGATAGTCTGTCTTCATTATTATTGTGTAACAAGGCCTCCTGACCTTTTGTAGTACGAGTAATTGGGTAATAGCAGGGGCTGAGTAGTAATTTGATCTTCTAACTCTTCCATCTTTACTGGTATATAAACCCTGTGTCTTGAAAAGGTTGTGCTTGTATTGATCAGGCTGTGGAGTGTATTTCATTACTGAAACTAAGTGGAAATTCCTTAAGATTCCAAGAGCAGGATAAGTAATTTCTTACACTTATTTCACTGAACTGCACTTCTGAAATGCTTATAATTGTGCTATATAGTTGATCTACTACATTTTCCACTGTTATAAAGCTTTTTTATTGTTTCACTGCATTTATGTACTGTTTTATACTGTTTTAACTGTATTTTCCATTTCTAGATACTGTTTCATTACTCTAATTGCATGTTTACTGAATTACTTAACTATAAACTGCTTTTTCATACTGAGAGTTGTATTTTCTGTTTGTGAGTTCTCTATCCGAGCTTTTCTGTGCATTTTTGATTTTTTGAGGTTTCTGTGTTCTACAGCTAGGAACTGTAATAGTGTACATTACTATAATTGTCTGTTTACAGTTAAAAGCATTCTCTAGAGTCTGCTTGCTCCTTGATCTGTTTAAAACTTTAATTTAGTGGCTACAGCTAGGAACTGTAATTTTTCCCGCCCACTCTGCCTAGTGTTGTAGTGTTCTTATACTTGGTGGCTTTGCAATTGCCCGCCTATACTGTATATTTGATCTGTGACTCTCCCCCCAGTCTAGTGTCATTAGTTCATTCAATCTAATAGAGAACATTTGTGAAGGCCAACCCACTCAAATTCTTAACATTGAATTAACTTCTGTTCCAGCTTTCTCCATTTCCACTTTACTGAAAAAAAAAGTTTTTACTGAAAAAAAAAATTCTAAGCTTGCTTCCCTCCTTTCCTGTGGCAGGTCTTGTCCAGATATGGATTTGCTGTGTCCAGGACTGTTTGTGAGCTCCTGAACCTCCCCCCAACTTAACTAGGGTTAAACTATTCCTGGCACCATAAAGTCTGTTCTTCAAATTTTCCCTTGCAACTAGCCAGCTTTTTAGTTTTAGCACTCAAATCTGTTTCTTTGAGCTCAGCACTTGTTCAGAACTCATTGTAAGCACTAAATAAGCTACAAATTACTACAGCATTCAGCTTTCCTCAATTGTCTAGAGGAAAACAGTTTTTAGTACTTAATAAATAAGCACCTATCCAGGCATATCCAAAGGTCAGCTCCCGGTGTTTTCTCCTGTCTACCTGATGAATCTGGGCATCTTGGGACAATGCAGCAATTGCCCCATGTACACAGACAACCCTCTCCTCCTACCACCCAACACTACGACCTGTAAGAAATGCATTTATATAGCCAAACTGGAAGCAAAACTCTCTTCACCGAAGACTGGACTAGACAGTCAAGAGGAGAAGGTAAACACTTGCACTGCACCACACTTATCACATAGTCCGTCAAAACCTACACCACCAAAACACACACACACAAGCACAAAAAACACACACCTACATTCTCGGAGGTTCTCAGTAAAAATCTGCCCAAACAACCAAGACCTCCAAAGCAGAAATGCAAGCAACCTCCACCCCCAACACAACCCAAATGACACATAGCCCACATATTCAGTGTGCCACTCAACTCAGCCCATAAGGCATAACGTACCCAACACTCTAGTCATAGGTGACTCTATAGTCAGGCACATTGATGTTCCACTCACTAGGCTAAACAAGGAGAAAGTTACTGTCAACTGCCTGTTAGGTGCCAGGATCTACCACATAATGCACGCACCCAGGTCATTCCACAACAAGTACAAATATGACTCTGTCATTGTCCATGTTGGTGTGAATGACCTGAGATGTACCTCCCTGGACTACATGAAAAGAGAAATGGAGGAGCTCTCCGATCTTGTAGCTCAGGCAGGTATGACCCTAGCCCTGAGTAGCATCCTGCCATCACCCAGAATGATACCACAGTTCAAGGACAAAATGATTGACTTTAACAATTAACTAAGCTTCTGGTGTCATTCTAAGGGAATCCAGTATCTGTCTGCCTGGGATGACATGATTGACAGACCACTCTGCTTTGCCAGAGGTGGCCTGCACCTGTCGCCCTTGGGAATCCGGATACTGGCAAAGGCTCTTCCCGCCCCCATAGTGCCTTTTTTAGGCAAGGTTCAAATGACAAATTCACCACCGTAACAGGTACAAGCAAGCAAAATCTGAGGGTAATGCTACTCAATGCTAGAAGTCTAAACCTCAAAATGCACTCACTCGAGGCACTCCTTAAAATGGAGAACATCGACATCTGTGCAGTGACAGAGACCTGGTTCAAAGCTCCAGAGATCACCCCTGCGTTACCAGGCTATAATTCATACCACACCTTTCGGCCACCAAACCCAGACCAAAATACTAAAGGTGGAGGCATGTCCATATTCATTAAGGATATCCACACCTCCAAGCTAGTTGCTCAGCATAATGCATCCGAGATTATCCAAGTTCAACTAACTCTGGGCAAAACCGCAATCCAGATTGTAGCTTGTTACAGATCCCCCACCATGCCCCAGGATTACTACTCCTCTTTTCTTGATACACTGGAAAATATTAAGGTACAACCCAACACCCTAATAATGGGTGATTTCAAGTACCCCACCATTAACTGGGAAAACTACTCATGTACCAACTCTTTGCTCAATGTTTTCTGGAAATCATCAATTCCAACACATTGGATCAACTTATCCACACCCCCACCAAGGGCAGCAATATCCTAGACTTGGTCATCACCAACATGGGTGACTGGTGTTCCACACTAGAGGTCAGCTCCTTGTTCGTCAAATCCGACCACAAGCTAATCACCCTAGACATCCACATCCCACTCCCACCCCCTTTAGGAAAACAACCATAAAAAAATTTCTCCAAAGCCAACTTCGCTCTTCTTAAGACAGAAGTGGCAAACTTCACGACACCCATGCAGATGGACAGTAGAGGTAAGACTGCTGCATCCTACACAAATGCACTTTATAAGCACTTACACGAGTGCATGGATCGTGCTATCCCTAACAGAAACAAGATGCTATCCTCCAAAAAAAGGAAGCCAATCTGGTGGTCTTCTGCCATAAACAAACTCTACAATAGAAGAAAGAAACTTTTGCAAAAAAAGAGTAAACTCCCACGATTGGAGGAACTCCCTAGTTAGCCTCAGTAAGAAACTGAGATCCCTCATAAAATCCTCCAAAGGTAGTTATGAAAACAAAATCATTACTGATTCTAAAGACAGCCACAAAGCAATCTATAGCTATGTCAAGAATCTCAATGGCAACACTCAGATCTGCTCTGAGTTACAGCACGATGACACTAAATATACAGAAACAACTGATATTACCAACATCCTGGCAGAAAGGTTCAGTGCTAACTTTGCCCCCCGTCACCCCCTAAAGGGCCCATCTTTATACCGGAAGATTGCAAAGTTCCTGTAATCATGGCTGCACAGGTAAAAACCTCACTCTCCAAACCCAAGAACACAGCATCCATGGGACCTGACAACATCCCAGGCTGCCTTCTACATGAACTACAGAATGAACTGGCACCCCACCTAAGTACCATGTTCAATCATAGCCTTACCTCAGGCTTTGTGCCCATTGAATGGCACATCACAATGGTTATCCCACTCCACAAAGGGGGGGGCCACAACAGACCCTGGGAACTACCACCCAATTAGCCTGATGAGCCTGGTCTGCAAGGTCATGGAACATATCATCATGGAACTCATAAACAAAGACATTGGAGATCTCCAAACTCTGGACCCCACACAGTTCGGGTTCATAAAAAGCAGATCATGTCTCCTAAACCTGACAGACTTCTTTGAAGCAGTCACCAAAGCCATAGATGAGGGTAAGGTGGTTCAGATAGCCTATCTAGATCTCACCAAGGTGTTCGACACCATCCCCCACTCTGGAATTATAGATAAACTCACTAAACTTGGTATAAATCCCTATGTCACAAGATGGGTTGCCAACTGGCTTACTGACAGAACCCACACTGTGAAAGTAGCAGACTCCAAATCAGACTTCAGACCAGTGACAAGTGGAGTACCACAGGGTTCAGTTCTGGGTCCTCTCCTGTTTGGTATCTACTTCTCTGAAGTACAGGCTAAGACAGAAGGTCTTTGGCTAACTAAATTCACAGATGACTGCAAACAAGGAGCCATAATCGAAACTCCTAAAGATGTGGACATCCTACAAAAGGGCCTCACTGAGACAGATGCCTGGTGTCAAAGCCATGGTCTCAAGTTCAATGCCAAAAAGTGCATTGTCATCCCCTTTGGTAAAAACTCTGTACCCATGAACTACCACATAGCCGGTAGTCTACTTAACACTGAAAGTGTGATAAGAGACCTTGGGACACAGGTGGACAGTAGTCTCTTCTTTGATAATCACATTGACACAGTGGTCAGGAAATCCTTCTGTGTGGTACACCTCATCACAAAAGGTTTCTTATCCAGAAAAAAAGAGGTCACTGTTCCCCTCTTCTCATCACTCATTAGACCCATTATAGAGTACAACGCCCCTTTTGGTATGTACCTCACAAGACATCTACAACTGGAAAGGCCGCAAAAATACCTCACAAAGAGGATTACTAGCCTCAAACAGATGCCTTACGCAGACCGAGTAAAAAAACTCCAGCTTTACTCCGTCGCATATCGCCCACTCAGAGGCGATCTCTGCCTAACATACAAAGCTATGTCAAACCCAGAGCTGTTGGACATGCTCCACTTAAAGAAATCTCAATCCCTATGAGCTACACACTCTAGGGACCTAAATCTTGTCACCACAATAAACAGAACATGCTGGAGGGATAGATTCCTGTCCCAGAGACTTTCTATACTCTGGAACAGACTACCTATCTATGTCAAACAGAGCAACTCATTAGCACTCTTCAAGAAAAATCTTGATGATTGGATGGGTAATAGGAAATTAACCCTGGGGATCACTTCTGTGGTTCTGCTTGACAGGGGCACAGGAAAATAATTTTCTTGGGTGGCGAAAGCCAGGGTACCTTTTTGGTTAGGCTTGTATAGGCCCTAGGGCCAATAGCCTAGTACCTACCTCTGAACCTATGAACCTATGAAAATAAAACCTAACTCCTATGGCCAAAGAATAGCTGATGTCCATTGTACTACATTACAAATTGTTCTACAGCTACATAACTTATGTAGGCTTATAAAAAACCCTTATCACAAAATTTACAACAAAAGTGCTAAGCTGTTAGGCTCATCCTTCTCTGGCATAGTAGGATGTATCACAGTGACTTCCTCACAAAATTATTCCGGACATCCTTTAAAAACAAACTAGATCTCATTCTCCTAGACAACATACATTAATTTCTATATTCAGAATTCAGGATGCCCAAATGTTACACATTTTAAAACCCACTATCTCATTCAAACAATGGAATCAACTAAGAAAGTGCTAATAAAACTGAGCACCATGCCCTCTTTGAAAAAAACTATATTGGAAACATCTTGATTAAGCTTTATAATTTATCACTGGCTTAATATACTTCACATCTTGAAGAAAAAACAGGGGACTATGATTTTAGCCTCTAGAAAAGCTGAGATTCGTTTATCTCTAGGATGTCTGTTCTCCTCACTAAAATAGCAACTTATTTGCCAGGAGGAGTGTTTCTCCTCAAAAGAAAAGCATTCAATGAGCACCTAACAGGATTATCCTATGATTACTGCCTTGATGTAAAATGTTTGAAATTTCTCATCCTTAGTCTGCTCCACTGGCTTTGTTGAAAGTGTATCATTATTCAGTTTTGAGGATAGTCTGTAAAAAAAACCTTGTTGTCCCTTGTTATTCCTGACTAAAGTAAAGAGACTGCTTTAAAGTTTATACATTTTAAGTTAAGCCAGTGAACTCAGGATCATAAAATCTGGCATTTTTCAAAAAGGTTTTAGTTTCAGGATTATGTCTGCTGATCATTTCAACATTGCTAACAGACGTCACTGCCTGATACCATGTGCATTGTAGATGAAATCACATACTAATAATGGAGGTGCACATTGAATTTACATACTAATAATGGAGGTGCACACTGAATTTACAAGCCCACTTAATGCAGTTGTAACAAGCATTGTTAACTGTTGTATAATTCGCATGACTGATATCTGCCCTTTTTAGAAGCTAGACTTGGTATGTTGTAGTGCATTTAGGATATTTACAAGTCTTTTTAAAATGTAGCTATTTATTTTTATTTTACCTACTTGTTAACTGGTAAGCCCACTGGACACATTTTTCCTTTTCAGAGGTGTCCTGGTTCCACTTTCTGAATAAGTGATTGATGAGAGTCACACTCCATAGGCAAATGAGGGCAGAAGGAATCAAACCCTGTACCCTAGGCAAATAAATTAACATATTACAGCACAGCCTTAACATAATAAAACTCATGTACAACATTTTTGCTATAAATATAGAATTCCTGTGTGCTGTCTGAATTTTACTAAACTGCAGATTAAGCTAAACAGATTGCATTTTGTTCAACTTTTCTGTAAGAGATAAGCAAAATTCTTGTTATAGTAGCTGTGTATTAATTGGTGGTCTTTAATTTTAATGTCTCAGTATAAACACATTTTGAAGTCATGTAAAGCCAAACCAAACAAGTCCAACAAGTCCAACGACCCAAAGATGATACACAAAGAAGTTGGTATTGCACAAAGAAATTTAATATTAAATATTAAATTTCTTTGTGCAATACGAACTTCTTTGTGTATCATCTTTGGGCCGTTGGACTTGCTTGGTTTGGCTTTACATCGTTTGGAGTGTTCTTTACCAGTTTGTTTGAGTACATTTTGAAGTCATGGTAATATTCAAGGGAAGGATTTTTATCTCATGTTTTTTTTTCCATGGTTCACCTGAAGAAAGCTCAGGTGCAGAAATGTTAATGTGATTCTAGATCTTTACCTCCAGTCTGGAATAGTAACTAGAATAAATAAATTAGTAGGATAAAACAGAACTTTTAAATCTGTATCATAATTTCCTTTTAGGATCTTTTCCACGTAAATGTGCTTCCTGCCATCAATACAATGAAAAAGGTACTACACTTAATCAGTCACACTAAGTGCTGTCTGTGACTGCTGGACTCTTTAACCCCAGTTTCACCAGACAATCTATGAACAGGGCACCAAGGGTCGCACCATGGGTCATGTGCACTCCTTTGCACAAAGAAACTCCTACTCTGCCACAAGTGAAGACAAACAGGTTACCTTAAGAATGGCCCTAAAATAGAAAAGACATAATGTTCTGCCCCCTCTCTTCATTAATCGGCCAATTAATAAATAAGCAATCAAGTAAATGAGCGTGAAAGGAAAATAGATTAACTGTAGTTTATATTGCTGCTCCAGATACAGGGAGGTAACATTTACCTCATTTCAGGAAATTCTATTGGACCTGGTTACTCTGCAACCTAAATTCATAGGTTTGATACTAGGACATTGATCCAAGAAGTCATCTCTTGATTATCTTAGTGAAAAAATACTGAGGTCTCTCAGCTGGGTCATATGCTTGGATGGACCCATACCAAAGGGAGATTTATACTCTATTATGGGCCTGAAGAGGGAGTAGACAGACATCCTTAAATCTTGAAGAAATACCTCTGGTTATTAGTCTAGTAAGGTAAATGGGGTTTCTAACAATAGTCAATGCATGGTATGGCATTAACATACCAGCCTTCAGATGCACCTGCTGTTTACCTCTCTCTGCCTCCTTACTGCTTCAATATTTTAGGTAATTGCAAGTAGCTGTTGTTTTTGCATCATATTTCTTGAGTATTAAGAAGATTGCCACAGCTAAGACTGCATTTAGAGATGGAATACATTGCTTACCTGTGTTTTTACTGATGTAATTTCTCCCTGCGTAGATTGCCTTCATCTTAAAACATCCTTGAGCACCCACCGATACATTAGTGCAGCTGTATGGCTCCCTCTCTGTACTTTTACTTTTTATGTTTCTGCCTGTTAACAGCCACAGCAAAAGTCTGCCTCAAGCAATTTGTTTACTTTTGTTGGGCTGGGTGTGCAGAGTCATTGGGTTACAGCAGACCCAGGCTGATTTTTTTCTCACTAATATGGGAGGTGCGGCTCACTTTGCTTCTCTCTCACCCCCCAATTCCCTAGCCACCCCCCAAATCCACACATTTAATACCAGCACTCTACTCCCATGTCTTAATGACATTGCAAACCTGAATTTATCCTGAATTTGCACACATTCACCCACCCCATACCATCTATCATAATAGTATTAATATTCTCTTCCCTACTCATTCATTCACTTACTTACTATCTACTCTGTTAATACAGCATCCACCACAGCACTTCTGACACTGTCTTTCCCACTCAGTAACTCTGAATGCCCAGTAAATATCCACCCTTCATTCCTGTTGCACTACTACCCTCCCTTCCCTTCTGATCTAAAAACTCACCTCTTCCTTTACCAACACACCTTTCAGCTCATTTAAATAACCTTACTTCATCTTATGCATTTTTGCTCTTGACTTCACAACACTCCTCCCCCTTTTTCTGCTTCACCGTCTTATTCTTATTCATACTCAGTACTGCAGATTCTTATCTTTCATTCTTAATTCTTTTTCACTCTTAAACAATTTGCACGCTGCTCTCTTGGTTTCTCTCTTGTGCCTATTTCACTTCTTATCCAATACACTCACTACTCTTAACGTTACCTAACATCACTAACTATTATGGATCTTTAAGTCTAACTTTTGTCTCTCTATCTCATGACAAGATTACAACTTTTTTGCCTTTCTATCTCAACACAAATAAATATGCTACTCAGTAGCTTAACTACTCTACTTCTTCTACTATTTCTTCTCAGAGTATCAAATTATTCTTACAGTAAAAACCTACCATTAGCCTCCATTTAAACCATTTTCTCCAAATGTCTTCACCAGAAATTGCTCCACATCTATTTAGCAGCTCACCTACACTTTACTTTAAATGCAAAATTGTTATCTTTCCTTATTACCACCCCAAAACAAAGCAAGAAATAAAAATAAAAATTACCTTTATAAACCACTTAACTCCCTCCAACATTCTTCAAGAATTAAACTATGCAGTGATATACACCTCACGGCCTCTCTGGTCAACTCTAATAACTCCAACTTTGCCTCAATGAATATATGTAGCATTTGCAATAAAATCACTGAACTGCATGCCTGGATCTCTTATTGTGCACCAAATATTGCTGCCCTTACTGAGACATGGCTAAAACCTCATATAAGAGATTGGCCGCTCAAGATAGTGGGTTACGTATATGCTGGTTTCCGAAGTCCACTGAACATGTGGGAGAAACAGACAAATGTAGGTTTAGTAAAACTGAACTGGAAACAGTTGCACACCTCATTGTTGGTTGTGACATACTAATGGCAGGAGGACTGTATACTGAAAGGCATAATAATGTGGCAAGACTGTTGCACTGGGGATTGTGCAAACATTATATTGAAGTAGCTGAAAAACACTGGAAACATGAGCCACAAAGCATCACAGAAAGTGAAGTCTACATCACATGGGATCATCCATTACCAACAATTCAAAAGACAGATGCTAGAAAACTGGATATAGTGGTCCAGAAAAAGGAGACAAAAGTAGCATTGATCATTGAAATCGCCACACCCAGTGACTTCAGTGTTCGGCACACAGAGAGACATAAAGTTAGAAAATGTCAGTATCTGCAAGCAGAAACGAGAGCAATGTGGGAGAAAGATACCCAAATAGTTCCAATAGTAGTAGGAGCAATGGATCTTATAAAAATAGTCTAAAGTCTTATTTAGATAAGCTACCAATACATGCAACCCCATACGAACTGCAGAAGGAGTCATTACAGGGCACATTGTGGGTGCTGCAAAAAGGACTTTTGGCTGACATCAAAGAGTGAAACAATACTAATTTCATGAACTTTAATCGTACTTTGACTTAGGAATGGGGTCCATTCCCTTCATGGTATTAGAAACCCAAAAGACTTGGGGAAATTAAAAAGGAAGAGACTGAAAAATTCTTCCCCCAGAATACAGCATCATTTGAGCTGACAGATTAAACAAAAAAGCTGCAGGGGTAGGTATCTTCTTCCCTAACACATATGACATTTTCCCCTTAAAAAAACTCTTCTGAAATTCAACAATGCAGAGCTACTTATCTGCTGCATAAAATTAAATGACCACAAGCACCTTCGTATAACCGTTCTATATATATATCCCCTTCTTGAAAGAATATATTCACTCTTGAAGACATCCTTTACCAGATCTCACACGATATTACTAGTGAAACAGACATCCTAGGTAATGTTAACATCAACTGGAGTACTTTCACTTCTAACTATGCTTCGTCTAGCATCAACCTTCATGGCTTCAAATGGCTTATTACTTCTACTATCCACTACAACAAATTCCAAGATACTAGTCCTGTCCTTAATGGGATTCTGGTCTCTGATTCTTTCATCAGGTACCCCTCCTGAATCCTTTAGTGATCACTGCCCTATATATATACTATTACTAATCATCATGCCAAATAACAAGTATACAGAAATGCTTGTGCTCGAACCAAATTTACCCCTGAATCCTTTTAGTTGCTCCAAACCCACTTCATTGGACTATTTTAAAAGCTTTGCCACAAGATATGGCAGTACTAAGGTTTAATTCAAATGTTTTTTAAACATTCTAAATAGTCTTGCAGCACTATGTTGGAAGTGAGTAAAATCTAAGTTTGCCCCTTGACTTACTGTCAGAGTAGAAGTGTTATGCAAAACAGAGACAAGACTTGGAAAAGATGGCAGAAACTTAAAACACCACAAAACTTATAGTGCTTTGAAGAGCTTTGTAACCTTATCAAAAAGCAAGCCAGCCTTGATAAGAAGCAATACAATTCTGATTTACAAAATAACCATAGATCTAACCCAACAAATTTCTGGTCATCCATTAAACAAATATTATAGCCAGGAACAAACAATGTCCTTAACCTTTGTTCCAATAACTCCTCCCCTAGAAACAAACACCAAATGTAATTTGTACTTCATTTACAGCATAGCTGCCCTCACCAATGAATCTTTTTCTGACTCCCCTGACTCATGTCTACCTCCATTCACTAATCCCCTCACAATAAAACCATTTGCCACCTCCTTCATAAAAGCATCTTGGGTGGAATGGAAAGTGAGGTTCAAAATGAAATCCAGGAAGGGGGGGGGGCTAGGGATATTAAGTGACAAAATTATTATCTAAACAATGTAGCTAGATTTGCAGCTGATACAAGTCACAGAACTCAATACCATTCTACACTAAAAACTGTAAATTAGCTAGAGTTATCCCATCAACTAAATTATAACCAACCAACTTCTCAACACACAAAATTATATTTAATCCTACTTCCTGCCCAGCTATAAGTACAATTCTCCACCAATACCTCCCAAACCCTCACTTTTAATCTTTTGACAAAAATCTGCTTGGCATCTATAAGCTTTACAAACGCTGCAGTCAGTGTGTACTCACACTGTCCAGCAAAAGTCTGGAACACGATCTCTGCAACAATCAGGGCAATACATATCATTAATTTATTTAAACTGCAAAAAAAGGCTCCTTTCTTACTCCTGCATTGTGCTCCCTGCTCTCCTGCCTAAAATTTCATCTCTTTCTCTTCTAATGCCTTTATACATCCTATTTTTCCCTTTTACTTGTTTTTATTTCTCACCCGTACTCTCAGTCTTGCTTTTATTCCTTATTTCTCCTGTCTCCCATATCTATTCCACCTTTTCTGACTATTCCCTATCTTCCTCTCCACCTTTTTATCCACTGTTTGAATTTTCACTCTGCCATTTGCTTTATGAGTGAGTAATAAGCTCTCGCACTTAATAACATTTCGACACTTTTCAGTGCTACAATGTATCTATCATGTTTCAATGCTGATATATAGCTATCATTCTACATTTTATATGTCTATTGATATTTGTATTAATCTATACACTTACAGTACATTGCAATGTGCCAGTTGTCAGCAATGTGTATGTATTTTCTGTTCTTTTACTTGTGGAGCTTTTCTCTCTGCACCTTCGCTAAAAACAGATAAAATTACCCAGTCAATTTTCTCAGTAAAAAATGTCAATAAATAAATGAAATTGCCCAAGTCCCTGTTGGCTAAGTCAACTTTCTAAGGGGTGTCACCTATGTAGTAGATGCATGGATGCCGACACATTTCTTGACATTTAGTTTTTGATCATGAACCTGGCACCAGTTATTGGTTTAAGTCTCTTTTGAAGACTTTGGTGGTCAGATGTGGGAGTTAATGACAGCTCCAAGCTTGCAGATATTTGCAAAATTGGACAGCCACAGGCTATTTATGTCCTCCTTAATATCAGAGAAGTTAAAACCAAAGAGAAGTGGTCCAAGGATCAATCCCTGGGGGACACCACTGGTAACTACTCATTTCAAAAAAAGCCTGCCTATCTCAGTAATATCTGTCAGGTGGCCATTTTACTATCCACTGGGTAACATACAGGTATAAAGTTAGCTAGTTGATAATGCTAGAATGTGGGATGGTATCAAAGGCCTTGGACAGGTTCAAGTAGGCATTGTAAATTAATTTATCTGAGTCTATTGTATCAGTAACATATTCAAAGAAGCCCATCATATTCAGGAGGCTGGATCTACCTTTAACAAACCAAATCTGGTTTGGGAGCAGGGACTGTAAACAACCTATGTCCTTCTTAGTAAGTTCAATAATGATGCATTTGATTGCTTTGTAGATAAGACTGAGGAGGGGGGGGGGCTTAGAGATCTATAGCCTCCTCCTCCAAAGCTAACTTTGGGCTCCTAAAACCAGAGGTGGCTAACTTCACGGCATAAATGCAATTGGAGAACAGCTGCATGACCACTGAATCATACACTAATGCCCTGTACGAACATGTACACAAATGCATGGATCTCGCCATACCCAATAGAACCAAGACACTCTCCTCCAAAAAAAGGAAGTCAGTCTGGTAGTCCCCTGCCATAAACAAACTCTTCAACAAAAGGAGGAAACTGATGCAAATAAGGTGAAGTCCCAAGATTTGAAAAACTCCCTTATCAGCCTCAATAAAAAGCTGAGATCCCTCATCAAATCCTCTAAAGCTAGCTATGAAAACAGAATTGCAGCAGATAGTAAAGACAGCCACAAGGCTTTCTATAGTTATGTAAAGCATCTCCACGGCAATACCCAGATTTGCTCAGAGCTGTTGCACAATGGCACCTCCTATACCAAACCAAAAGATATTGCCAATATACTGGCCGACATATTCAGTGCAAACGTTACTCCCACAAAGAACCAATCACAATACCAGTAGATTGCCAGTCACCCAGTATTACTGCTGCACAAGTTAAAATACCACTGTCCAAAGCCAAGGATACAGCTTCTATGGGACCTGACAATATCCCTGGCTGTTGTCTACATGAACTACAGAGTGAACTGGTACCTCACCTGTGTGCCGTGTTCAATCATAGCCTCACCTCAGGCTTTGTCCCTACTGAATGGCACACTCCTACAGTAATCCCTTTTCACAAAGGAGGAGCGACTACAGACCCTGGGAACTATCATCCCATTAGCCTGACAAGTCTGATATGCAAAGCTATGGAACGCATCATCATGGACCTAATAAACAAGGATATAGGGAATCTCCAAACTCTGGATCTCACACAGTTTGGTTTTGTGAAGGGTAGTTCATGCCAGCTCAACCTGGTCGACTTCTTTGAGTCAATCACAAGAGCTGTGGATGAAGGCAAGGTGGCTCATACAGCCTACCTTGATCTGGCCAAGGCCTTCGATACCATTCCCCACTCAGGAATCATAGAAAAACTCACTAAGCTAGGCATTAACCCATATATCACTGTTGTGTTGCAAACTGGCTCACAGATAGAATCCACAGTGTGAAAGTAGCTGACTCCAAGTCAGACTGCCAACCAGTCATGAGCAGAGTACCACGGGGTTCAGTCCTGGGTACTCTCCTGTTTGGTATCTACTTGTCTGAAGTCCAGGCCAACACGAATGGACTCTGACTGACAAGGTTCACAGATGATTGCTGGGAGCCATAATTAACTCCCCAAGTGATGTTGACATCCTACAGAAAGACCTCAGTGAGACCAAAGACTAGTGTCAGAACCATGGCCTTAAGCTCCATGCCAAAAAATGTGTCATCATTCCTTTTGGGAAAAACCCGGTTTCCATAAATTACCTGTGGCACATCTCATTACTAAGGGTTTTGCATCTAGGAAGAAAGAGGTCATTGTTTCCATTTACTCTTCCCTCATTAGGCCAATCATCGAGTACAATGCCCCATTTGGCAGGTACCTCACTAAACACCTGCAGCAACTGGAGAGGCCACAAAAGTACCTCACAAAGAGGATCCTAGGCCTTAAACACTTGTCCTATATGGACAGACTCAAAAAACTCCAACTATTCTCTGTCTCATATCACCTGCTTAGAGGCGATCTCTGCTTGATTTACAAAACCATGTCTGACTCAGCTCTGTTAGAAATGCTACAGCTAAAGAAATCCCAATCCCTCCACACTACACACTCCAGAGACCTCAACCTCATTACCACAATCAACAGAACAAGCTAGAGGGACAGGTTCATAATCCAAAGACTGCCCCATGCTATGGAATAGACTTCCCATACATGTCAAGCGGAGCACCTCACTGACCCTCTTCAAGAGAAATCTTGATGAGTGGATGGGAAATAGAAAATTCACCCCAGGGATCACTCCAGTGGCTCTATGCGACAGTGGCACTGAGAACTAAGGTCGAGTGGCACAATGCCAGGGTAATCCTTTGGGCTATCCTTGTATAGGCTCCAGGGCCATTAGCCTAGTACACACCTATGAAACTATAGTTTCCTGGGTCAGTAATGTACTCCCCCTTTGTAGCATGGAATGGCTACTGCAGTTCTCCATTCCTCTGGCATAAGTCTAATGGAGAGGCTGAGGTTGAATAGATTTAGTAGGAATCTACCAGACAGTTTCATGTGCTGACAAGGAGGTAGCCGGATACATTGTCAGGCCCCATGGAGGAAGTGTTTTTGGCCTTGTAGACAGCATTCAAGACCTACTTGGATATGATGAGATAGGGTGGTGTGGTTGTGCAAATAAGTTTGTAAAATTTAAGAGGAGATAGGGGAGTAAAGTTAGAAATAGATTTGTCTGTTAATATGTTGGTTATATCCTCAGGTAAAGTGGAAAAAAGGTGTTGATAATGATGATGATGATGATGATGTCCCCATGCCCTGATAAGTGTTGTTGTTATGTGCTAGCTCTGAGTATTGCTGGCATTACCTCTAAGGTTTCTGGCATAGCTGAAGAAGGTTTGTGGCTGAGCTTAGCAGAGGTAGCAATTCTCATTTCATGATTCCTTTTCTAGGATTTGATTTTGTGTTTTGTTGATCTTTTAGAGTTTGTCTCTAGATGATTGGGTATTTTGTCTGTTCTTATGGACTATGAGTTTCTTCCTCTAATTGTATACTTTGTTTATACTAGGGTTCCCCCATAGGGGTATGGTTATGAATTTGGCATTTTATTTATGTCTTATGGAGACAAATGTTTAAATGCCTGCTTTGAGGTGGGCATAGAAATTATCCAGAGGTGTGGCAGCATTTGAGATGAAGTCATCAAAGTGAGGATGATGCTTAAATCTCATCAAATCAACAGTTAGCTGGCTTGTCTTACAGGAGTCTCTAAAGGCAGTGAGTGTTACTGAAAGGTGATCAGAACTGACCATTGAAGTGGTGGCAATAGTGTTGGGCATATGGTGGCAGTATTAATGAGAACAAGGTCTAATATTTTTGAGCACTTAGTTGGGACTTGAACCAGTTGCTCTGGACAGCTAGCATTAATGAAGTCCAACAACCCTTGAGTGTATTAATTTGCAGTGATTTAGGTTTCCTAGTTAATGGTAGGATAGATGAAAACATCCAAGAGAATAGTGTTAGGCTTGATAGGGAAGTATATTTAGTTTGTTTAGATATGCCTCATGGCCTGCAAGTGACATGGAGGGGGTATGGTATTTGGCTATGATAGGGTACAGTGGTCTATTTACTATGAAAATAATATGGAGAACTTCAAGGTCATTGTCTTGGTTTAAGACCAGGAGGTGAGATGGCTTCTTAGAAATACAAACATGCCAACTCCAATAAAATAATTTTCCATGTTAGGCCTGAACGAGTGATAGACACTGAAACACTGCACTGTGGGGGTACTTTTGTTACTCTAAAACCTTGGTTTCAGAAACTACACAGATATCTATATTTTCAAAAATTAAAAAGGCCTGTAAGAAGTGTAACTTCTTACTTAGGCTTCTAACACTGAGCGGTGCTACCTTTATATAGTTTTAATTTTAATTTTGATACACTATTTGTGTAATTTGAGGAGACTGATCTTGCCTAAAAATGGTACTGTAGTGGAGGAAAAAAGTCCTGGACAATATACAGAAGCCATGAGAAAAAGGGTGATAAGATCAGACTGCAGCTTGTCTTGAATGAAATGTATGGAAACATACATTATGTTGTTGCAATAGGTTTTGTTTTGAATAGGAAAGCAGCATCTTGATTGACAGTTACTAAAGCAAGCTTAACATGGCAGACAAAGTAATAATGTATATACACATGCAAAGTACAAACTTAGCAGTTTTTTAGTTTAGGTGTTTTTTTAACATTCTTCAGTTACAGTTTGCACATTTTAGCTGACAGTTACATTATGTAATAATCTTTTTTTTTTTGTCATCTAAACGTTAGCTCAGATTGTCAGATTTGTGGAAACTGGTTCTACTATGAAACATCAACTTCTGTTACAGCGAGGAGCTGAAATGCAAAACAACAATGCCAGAAGCACAGGAGGTTGAAAAAATTAACTTTTGAGTGTTTTTGCAGTGGGAAAGCCCACCCCCTTCCCAAGCTGGGTGTAAGCCCCAGTACCCTCAAACTTATATAGCCCAACTCCACAGTCACACACCAATTTGAAGAAGGGGGAAATCTCAAAAAACAAGTGAATCGTTGCTAGTGCATACATAGAAAACACACCTGCAATGATTTCCAGTGGAAAACAGCAACTAATTTTGTAGCCTTCAGCTTTTTTTTTCTTTGTGGCCACTAACCCTTGATGAGCTTCACCTTGACCACCTGTACAGATCCTTGAAAATCTATCCATTTTTAAACATGCTTCTCATGGTCTCAATTAAGTATAGTTTTATGATGTAAAGTGTTCCATTCACATAAAAGTTGTTAAAAAAACAGTGCCAGCCAAAGGGTAACAGTGATCTATTATCTGTCCCTACAATGTTTTTAACTGCACCTTTTTGACAACTATATGCTGTTCTGACTGCTACTTAAACCCTTATTTCAAACTGTACCATAATGTCTAAAATAATTTTACAAAACAGAATAATATTTTTTGTCTTATCTTGATCAAAAACTATGTCTGAAATAATTTTACATAAAAAATCCATTTTGACACATGCTTTAACACTCCACTCTTAACAGGATCCCCTTAGAATGACATCACTAACTAAGCCAATAACTGAAGTCTGTTATCGTTTGTTTGTATTGTGGCATCATTCTTTGTAATGGTAGGGTACTGCTCAAAACTGGTTTTACGCAAATTTCAGATGCATATTCCACAATATCTATCATATCTCTATTCATATGATCCAAGGAGGTATGTGTCAAGTCATTCACTCTCACACACACAATGACCATGTTATGAGTGTAGTTAGGGTAAAGAGATTTGAAGGCTTTAGTGACACAGAGGACCCTAGCACCTGAGAAGAAGCAAACTATTACATTATCTTTGCTCAGCCTGGTTAGTGGTGCTTCTATGTGTCTGACTATGGGGTCACCTTTGAGTAAGATTTTACCAGATGTACTGTCTCAGCCTTTCTGCCTTAAAAGCTTCAGCTTGCCAGCTGAGTGACTCCATTCTGTAGTTGTATTTTCTGTAATTCTGTGTATGTTGTTTGCCTGTTAGCATGCTGCTGAGTCCAGTATACCAAACCTTTATATAGGAGCCTCTGTGGTTTAGACAGGGAATTTTTAAAGGAAAACTCCACCTTAAAAAAAATGCAAATATATTTTTTCACTCTCTCTTTTTTTTTTCTGAGTTATTTTTAACATGTCAAAATCACTAACTGCTTCTTACAGAATTTTAATATGTTTTCTGAAAAATGGCTGTCAATGGGGCTTGACATATCAATGTGATCTTATTTTTCTTTAAGCCCTTCTCTTTCCCATAATTCATTTCAAGTCTACTTTATGAGACATGCTAGACATAAGGAAGTAATGGTGAATTTCCATCCTATTAACATACAATGGGATATACTGTCTGTAACAGGACTGCTTTTATTTCTTGAATGGCCCTCATTTGTGTGTGTCTCAGGGCTTGTTTTACAGTATACTAAGGAATTATACAGGTGCAACCAAAACAGTTGCTAAATTGCAGGCCTTTGTTACAAGTATCTTTTTGTAGTCCAAGATGAATTGACAACCCCTCTCCCTACACTTTGGTGAGCCCAACTTCATTTTAGTATACTCTGTATATAGACTGAAAAATGGATAAATTGAGTACCTTAGAAATGTACCACACTATTCATTCTCACTTGTGGACTATGTATTTGTTATATTCTTTAATTTATTAATAAGTAAAATTAATGTGTATAACTGTAGAGCTTTTCTCACCAAGCCTCTGCTGAAAAAGGGCACTAGCTCAGTCGGACTATCCCGGTCAACAAATGTCAAATAAATAAATAAATAAATGTGCTGATACTTCACAAGAATTACAAGAAAAATATTTTCTGACTTGGCTCTAAATGCCACAGACATCTTTAATACTACATTCAACTTATCTGAAAATGTAAAGTAGTATAAACAACAAACATTTACATTTAAAGTTTAGCATTTCAATACTGTGATGCTGCTTATGTAAATTTGTCAAAAGAGGTGACAACTGCCTTTGAATCATTGACGAATTTAATTGCTCGGCTTTGCTCTGAAATGCACACTACATTAGAAGCAACTAACGTTTTCTTCCTCTCTGCAATAAAAACAATGGAAAACAGTGTCACACCTCTCTGTCGTGTTTACAGCAGCCTCAGCTCCTGACTACAGATTTCTCTGTATCTGTGGTAAGTCATGCAAGTGTAGACAAATTGCTCTGCAACTTGTGTGAGAAGTTAAGCTTAAAAAAGTGGGTAGTCTTTCCCTTTCTTTGATACCAAAGTGAGGAAATTAAAGTTGTATAAAGTACAACCTGGTTTCAGGTACCTATACAGTACTGGAATCATGCTGTTGGGAGAAAAGCAACCTAAAAGTTGAGTTTGCAATATGGTAAACAGATGCATTCACTGAACGGCCTGTATCAGCCAAACATACTAGCTACCGCAGAAGTCTGTTGAAAGTTCCATATGCTTGACAACGAATTATACTTACCTGAATATATACTCTACAGAAGAGACATCATAGTTATAAGTAATAGATTTCATACAGGCTCCACCCCTTCCAATAACCTCCTTCACTCAATCAAGGATAAAAGCTGTGATTTACTTTTAATTCATATGTTATTATTAGTCTGCAGTAAGAAAAATAGTTATAATGTTCTCAGAAACCAATCATTCAGACAGCACTGTTTAGTGAGTCAATCTCTTATTAATCAGTTATATTTTTTCTCCTAATAAATCTTTTCAAGGGATATCAGTGTTGTACAAAATTCGGGTCTATATTAAGACATTGAAATGCTGTAACATCGAGCACCTAAACATCGGCAAGTATTCAGTAAAATCCACGTCCACGATTCGCTGAATACTTAAAGGGCAAAGATGTAGTTGGCCAACTACACAATTTTGCCTTTTCTGCACTGTAGTGTGATCTCGAAGTTAGCAAATTTAGTTAGGGAGGTGGTGGGCACAGCCCCCCACATGGGTGGGTTTGGTTTAGGTAAATTTAGTTCCATTGGGTTGCAGGGCAAGTATTTGTTTTCTCTTTACGTATTCATCAAATTGCGGAAGTGCATTTCGTTGAATACTTGCCGATGTTTAGGTATTCAATGTTACGGCATTTCAACATCGTAATATAGACTCCAGAATTAATACCTACATATCTGTTTTCTTTCGAGATCTCCCATCTTATTCATCCAACAGTTGTTGTTGTGTCTTTCAGCTTTTCCCGGTTAGGGGTTGCCACAGTGGAACTCTAGTCCGCTAATGATTGGCAGTAGATTTTTACATGCCAAGTTGCCAGCTCTGACGCACAACCTTCAACGAAGGTATGCCCATTCACGCATGTCTCCACACAGAAGACGCTCTAGCTGAGAATCGAACAGGACAACGTCTTACTGTGAGGCAACAATGCTACCACAGCACCACCACCGCAGTACACTTATTCAAACAACAATATATATTTTATTTATGGGGTAAGGTCCATTCTGTATTTTTGTATCATGGACTTCCATGTCCGTTTTTCATCATATACTGTAAAGGCATTTATCATTGCCTAACACACTCTATTAGCTTTTAGCAGTGACATGAACAAACAAGTCTCAGTGCCCCAAGTATGCAATGCCTTTTACTTACTGAAGCTTTCTTTTATATCGGTACCAGTAGAGAATTATTTCATTCTTGTACAACTCAATGGCAGAATTATTGACAAAATGACACAGTTCTGCCTCTCCACCATTTCATTTGATTAAAGTCTCAAAGTACCATCTGAATAAGTTAGGCTTACTTTTTCCATAAGACTGTGTCTGCTTAGCTTCAGTCTTCTTTGCATTCTGCTTTTCAGAGGGATGTTTCTCATTACTAAGGAAATGCCTGCTCTCTCATTTACTCCCTCCAGGGACATGACCTCCAAAATCAATTTCCTCTAGTCTTTACTCATGCTTTCCCAGGCTGCTCACTTCCACCATATGGTGAAAGATCTCCTTTTTTAAAGCAAGAATATTGTGATACAAAGAACACCTCTCATCTTTCACTCCTGACATTGCCCTTGTGGTTTTTTCATTGTATGGTACTTCTTGGTAATTTTTTGCCATTTCTTCCCATGACATTTCTGAATAGTTCTTTTAGCTCCCTATAGGCCTTTTCATCACATAACATTTTGCTTAACTGGGTCGCTATACTACTGTATGTATTTGTAAGTGTACACATACACAAGTGCGCACACACAAACATACATACACACATACACACACACACACACACACACACACACACACACACACACACACACACACACACACACACACACACCTGATTGTATAGTGAGCTGGCAGGTTATAAAATGTCCATTTTTTAGTCTTATTACACATTTCCTATAAGTTGTCTGCCACAGGTTTAAAGGCATCATTTGTTGTAGTGCTCTTGACTTCATTTGGAAAACTATTGCAGATTGGTACTATTCATTCCACAACCCAGTGTGTGTTCCCTGTTTAGTACTGCACTTCCCCTGATCAGTTTCCAACCAAAGGCATACAAATGTATTTCAGTGATTCCCTTTGATAATTCTAGATTGCTGAACAGGAAATAATCTCAAAGGTTCGAATAAGTAAGGATTAGATCTCTGCAAATTCTACATGTAAGGAAAACAAAATCTAGCTTTATTATATTACCATTTTCTGTGTTAAAACCCATGATCCTCTTTATCTGTCTGTGTTCTAGTTACTTGATGTGATCTATTAATGACTTTTTATCTGGGTCCAAAAGTGGTAAACAATACTCCAATGTTGGTTTATCATACAGGTATATAATGGCAACACTACAGATGAATTTCTTCTTTCTAACAACTTTATAAAAACACTCAGTAGTATTACAGGTTTCAATCTTATTTCACTGATATACATTTTAAAGTTTAGTTTATAATCTCTTTATTCCAAGACAGAATAATATGTTACTGTTTCAGCCGGTTGGAAATTGCTTGTAGATAAAATAACTCAGGGGGAGTGGTGGGGTACAGATTTTGGAGATACATGTATTAGATAATGCTAAGATAGGACAATATAAACATGTGCTAATGAGGTCTTTTGGCCACCCCTACATTGCTTCCTAATTGTTACTCTATAACAAATCAGATTTATATATGACAGAATGAATGACTTTGATCTTATGTATTGTATCTGTAACAGTGCTTTAACTTGTTTAATGTAACAGTTTTTCTCTACGTATGTATGGAACTTTTCTCCCCAGGCCTCCACTGAAAATGTACAAGTATCCAGTCAGACTATCTCGGTCAACAAATGTAAAATAAAATAAAAATAAATCAAAATAACTAAATAGTTGGCATCTTGGGTTAAGTGGAAAGTAAGGTTCAAAATGAAATCCAGGAAGTGGGGGAAGCTAGGGATATTAAGTGGCTGAAAGCTATGCTTAAGAGAACAGGGGAAGAGAGGTGGGGTGGGGGGGAGATAAGGTTGAGCTAAGACAGTAAGATGGGATTAAGATGGCATAACAGGGTAGACTTATGAAATACAGGGATATAAATAGGAAAAACATGCTTAATAAGATTCAAGCAGCTGAAAGGGAGATAAAAAGATAAGCACAGACAGGTCATCATGGAAGTGAAGTTCTTGTAAGGAGGATTAGAAATTTGCTGGAGGATATGAAATTGTTGGAAGAGTCTGAGATAGAAGAAGAGTTTGGCTGGGGAGATAGAGGAAGAAGGAGCAAACTGAAACCAAACTGGTTGCTGCTATGAATGATGAAGGAACAAAAACATCAGTCTTGGGTTAAGACTAGAGAAACAAAGCAGGCCCTAGGTTTGTATGAAATGTGAAGGTTAGGGAGGTGTTTTGGGGAATTTTACAGTGTATTATATAAGGGATTTGCTGCTGCTAATGCTCTTTATGGCTTGGGAAGGAGTAGTCTTGTCAGCGATACAGCAAGAAGCCTTGTACTACTCTGTAGGGGTAGAGGATATTCTGGCAGACATTAAATATATGATGAGAGGAAACATGAGAAGGTCCACTGGTTTTCTGACAGATTATTACAAGTTGGTAGGCATGAACTTCAGTGGGTTTTGGCCAGTATTTTCCAGATGTTTCTCTGTATTTTAATGACTTCTGAAGGCTAATGTGACTTTTCTACTGTAAGGGAAAGAGAAATGAAGACCCATCCAATCTTAGTCCAATTTCTCTCTCTATAACACAACACCATTCTCATGAATATTAGCAGCTAAAGCTAGGATGAAGAATAAACTGCATTCAGTAATTGAGGAGTCATAGTTTCTTTTTTTGGGAAAGCCTCTACAGATCATTAACAGTTATTGATGAATCCTTTAGCAGGTTTAGACAGGAAGGGAGATTAGAGCAGGTGAAGTTCTCATGTATATACAGATGGCATTTGACATAGATAACATAGAGGATTATGAGTAGATTGCTAATCACAACTGGCTTATTATGTGCTTGAGACATGAATGCCAAGAAATTCACCTAGAAAGCCTAGCTCAAGAGTTGAATCTTAGAATCCATGTCAAGAACACATAATAAAGGGTTATCATCAGAGATCCAGTCAAAATTCTTTGAAGAGCACAAAGCTTTATGTGCTCATTGTACTACTAGTTACAGAAAAAAGGGTGCTAAGTATTTTGCCAGCCTTTTCAAGCTGTAAAGCACTTGATAAGTGTTGTCACTAAATAAGCAATTCTGTTATATTAGGAAAAAGTCAGGGACACATTACCAGTGCAGATAGAAGGCAGAAGCAAATCTGTTTTTATTCTGTCACTGTGATTTGCTGGTCAGTACTGATAATTTTAACTGCCTCTTGCAATACCTGATTTTATCTTAAGTTATGGAAAAGCTTTCCCAAGGAGTTAGGTGGTTTCTGGAGGGTAATGGTGAAGAGTAAGTTATAACAGCATTAACATGTTTGCAAACAAAGGTATGATACTTTTAGACAATGTGGGAGACTTGTTTCTTTGTATATTGAATACTCTCTGCATTGTAGGGAAGAGGCTGGTCTTTATTTTCATCCTATAAAATTGTTTTTTTTTTAATGCCAGAAGTGGATGGTACTCATTGCTATGAGTTTGTCTTGCCCTATTCTGAACATGAGAAGACGTATCAAAGAATTAGGATTATTGATCTTTATGGAATACTGTCAGTTTATATTGGGAAGAGTTGAGGGGCAAGGTTAAAGACTTGTCAGATAGGTAATCTAATTGGATTAGAAGACTTAGTAGCAGTTTAGGGAGATGATCCTACCATTAGTAATGTACGTTTTGGTCATACTGCTGTCCAGCTGCAGGATAGGAGAATTGTGAGGGTTCAGATACTCCAATATTTGTTATTTCAAAAGGTTGGTGGGTGAGATTAACAAAGGTAGACAGAGGAATGGCTGGAAGTCTGGGACTAGGAGGAAGACCATTCTGAAATACGAAAATGGAGGGTGATACACACAGGGTTATAGCTAGTTTGGTTAGTTTTGAAACTGAATCGTGGAATAACCTTATCTGAGGTAAAATACATAAAGATATGGAAGATAAAATTCTAGAGTGGGAAAACAAAGGTTTAAGGGCTTGTAATATTTTAGGATCTTAAACAGCAGAAAGAGAAAGGTAATTCTGTAGAGCTCAATGGGTTGAAGGACAAATTCCATTGTGGGGGAGGTTACCCGACTTAAAAAGTTGTGATAAGTAATTTGGGAGAAGTACAAAAGGGAAGAAAAGAAGAGGATCATAATCATGAAGGTGACTATATGTCAACAAGATTGATTTCATGTAAAAAAGGGAGAAAATGAGTCATTTCTAAAATAATGAATTGCACAGAGGAAGAGGTCAAAATGGTTAAATATATGATTGATTTATAAGGAGAGTGAATTGTGGGGAGGGGTATTCTCAGAAATCAGAGTAGAGAACTGACAAATAATTTGAGTGAGGTAGGAGCAGTGTAAGATGTGCATTTTTGGCTTGTTCTTTGGTGGCATAGGATGTCTAAGAAATTGAAGGATGAAGGTTGGTCAGGGGATGCAGTATGTTTGAAAAGTAGGGAGGGAGCAAGGGGGGCAGAAAAAACACATATGCAGTTGCCTCATAGATATATTGCAAATATTTGGGAGAGCTGAGGACCTTGCGGACTGAGACATATGACAGTGAGGAATACGCTTCATGGCTATTTTAGTTATTTTATTTATTTGCAATTGAAATGGGAGGGACTTTCACTGGAAGTGAGACGAGAGAGTAGAATTTCAGTTAGTGGCAGGTTGGATGAAACAAGAAATTGTAAAGGAATGGAAAAGGAGAGTAAAAATGTTTGGACAAATGTGAAGATGAATGGGATGGATTACAGCTGGAGAAGACTGAATAATTACTGAAGTATAAAAACGTTGGGGGTATGAGTTAAAAGCAATAGAAGAAGAAAAGAAGTCAACATAAAGTTGAGGTAGCATTACTGTAAGGGGAGGGGGGTGAACTAGGAACTTTGGAGGGGAGGATGAAGATAGTGGGTATTAGCCATTCCATTGCATAATCTGTTGTATTGTGACACTGTCACATTGTGTACATCAAGATGAGCTATAGTATATAGTATATAGTACTATAGTACAGGGATAGTATGAAGGCTGGAGTATGCTTTATAAAGCACCTGTATAAGGGCCAAGGTCTGTGGTCATATGAATAGGAACATGCATGACTGTGACTAAATAACATGCTCCTATCCATTTGTACTGACACTGTAGGAAGATAGCTGGGCAGGAAAACTCAATGTGCCTGTATCTTTGTTTATGTTGCAGGTCCTACATGAGGAGTTAGTACAATGTCAAAGGAGATAAAAGCAGTGATGCAGGAAGAGATGGTGGACAATGCTTCTGTCACAGAAACATGGGTCTGGAATAAGAAGGGAAAGGAGGGTCCCTGAATATAGGCTGTTCAGTAATGTCAGAGAAGGGAGGCATGGACATATAGTGGACATCTACACCAATATGGACATCAAATGTGACATCAGAGAGGAAAAGGAATGCCAATCCATGCATTGGAGACGGTAGCACACAAGATTAGTCCCTAGGATTATTGCCCTGCTAGTTAAAGAAGGAGAAGGGAGAAATGATGATGAATTAGTATGATATATCTGCTCCCGGACATTTCAAGAGAGAAGATGAGCATGTGATGGAGAAAATGAAAGAATGGAGTAAGAGAAAAAAGTTATATTCATGAGGGATCTCAATCTGCCAGCATAGGCAGGAAGCAGACATTGATTGGTACAGAACTCTGTAAGAAAAGACATCACTGTGCGTGTGATCCTAACAAAGGCAGAAAAGGTCAGAGACGTCCATGTGAAGATACTATTCACTAGCAGTGATGGTGCCACTGTGTGGTTTACAGTGAAGGGGAAATACCACAAAGGCAAATACAATGATGTGAGGTCCTGAGGCATGGATTATGATGAGCACAACAGAGGGCCAAAATGATGTAATGAGCCGGGGACAAACCAAGGGAGTAAATAAGATGTGGAACAGGTCAGGGATGCAGTACTCATGGCTATGGGTATGTGGAAGAGGAGAAATAGAAGAAGGCCATTTTACCTGTACAAAGTACTCTATCTATCTATCTATCTATCTATCTATCTATCTATCTATCTATCTATCATCTCCTTTGTTAACCATGATACAACACTGATCCACATGGACCATTTTCAATTCCAGCCTAAGAGAATATAGAGAGTCAAGAAAGTGCAAATATATTGTCAAGTGTACCATACATAGAAAACAGAAGTTTATGTCATTTGGTTATGCAGTATAGTTACTGTTAGCAGTAATTAACCTATTTTCCTGCATTAGCTCTAAGTAGTTAATAATGTATATACAATAGTTACAGGTTACTAAAATAGGGGAAGGAGAAAGAGGTGAAGGGAGGAAGGGGAGAAATTGTGTCATTAAGGCAGCTTTGTAATGATAGTCATAAGGAGAGGGGAGTTTCGTGTGTGGCTTAGAAGAGTTTCAATGATCCTAGAGTTAGTCTGTCTGTCTATCTATCTATCCATCTATATGTAACAGAGGCATGAGATCAAGCTCTCTACATCAGGGATGCAGAAGGTAAAGCCCCCCTGCAAAACACATAAAAGGCTTAATAGCAATAGTGAATATGTCTGTGTGTGTATATATATATATATATATATATATATATATATATATATATATATATATATACACACACACACACACACACACACACACACACACACACACACACACACACACACACACACACACACATACACACATATATATATATATATATATATATGGGTCTACTTTGTTTCATTGAATCTCATTTCACTGAATTTCATTTTATCCTGACCACTTTTCTGGAAACTCAAATTACTGAAAACTCATTTCACTGAATCTCATTTCACTGAACTGCAGTTAGTATATATGGCACTATGTAGAGTACTGTAAGGCAAGTAAAAGATACAAGCCCTTTTCCCCATTGTAGTGCAATCCTGGAGATAGTATATCTAGTTAGGAGGTTGTGTACATATTGTCTTCTGGAGAGAGTTTGTCACTGGTGTTGCAATTATGCATGTCTATTGTTTAAAATGTATTGTTTTGCAGTTTTTGTTAAAATACAGATTTGCTGTATCCAGGATTGTTTGTAAGTGTCTGAGCAGTGCCAAAAAGTCTGTTCTTCAATTTATCCCTTAGATCTGCTAGTTCTCCCCTCTCCTGCACTTTTGCTAGCTTATTAGTCTAGGATTTAACCAGACTTCTTGTAGCATGTAGTGCGTAAAAGTACTACCAGCATTAAATGTTCTACAAGGAAGCAGCTCCAGTACTTATTATTAATGCCCACCTCTCAGGCATGTCTAAAGGTCACTTCCTGTGCTTTCTCTTATTAACCTTGTGAACTTGGGCATCCTGAGGCAATGTAGCGACTGCCTCATATACACGGACAACCTTCTCCTCTTACCTCCCAACACTCAGACTTTGAGAGATACACTTATATATCCAAATTGGAAGCCATTCACTGTCCAGTCAAGACCAGAATAGCTGGCCAAGAGGAGAAAGTCAACATTTGCACCACACCACACCACATGGAACACATAGCCCTCCAGAACACACACCAGCACTGCCTTCACATAAAAACACAAACCACACACCCACCTTTGTGGAGGCTCTCAATAAAAATCTACCCAAACAGCAGAGACCTCCAAGCCAGAAATGCACTCGACCACCACAGCACAACACTAATCACAAGACATGAAACTCCTAAACAGTGTGTCACGCAACCAAAGCCCCTAAGGCAAAACATTATGCCCAATATACTAGTCACAGGTGACTCAATAGTGAGGCACACTGATGTCGCACTCACTAGGCTGAATAAGGAGAAAGTTACAGTCAGCTACCTGTCAGGTGCCAGGATCTGCCACATAACACACACACACTTAGTTCCCCTCAACAACAGGTACAAATATGACTCTGTCATTGTACATGTGGATGTGAATGACCTGAGATGCACCTCCCTGGACTACATGAAAAGAGACATAGAGGACCTCTCAGAGTATGCAGCTCAGGCGGGTATGACCCTAGCCCTGAGCAGCCTCCTACCATCACCCAGAATGATACCACAGTACAAGCAGAAAATTATTGATTTCAACAATTGGCTAAGTTTCTGGTGTCATTCTAAGGGGATCCAGTATCTGTCTGCCTGGGATGACATGACTGACAGACCTTGATGCTTTGCCAGAGATGGCCTGCATCTGTCACCCCTGGGCTTCCAGATACTGGTCAATGCTCTTGCCACCCCTATAGTGCCTTTTTAAGTAGTGTTCCAAAGACAAAATTACCACCATAACAGCTACAAACAAATTCAATCCGAGGATCATGCTGCTCAATGCGAGTAGTCTAAATCTCAAAATGCACTCGCTCGAAGCACTCCTTAAAATGGAGAACATCAACATCAAGGCACCAAAAAGCACCCCTGCATTACCAGGCTATAACTCATTCCACATATTTCGGCCCCAGAACTTGGACCGTAGCTTCAAAGATGGTGGTGTTTCCATATTCATAAAGGATGCGCACACCTCCAGACTGGTAGCTCAACATAATGAATCTAAGATACTTCAGATGCAGCTAACATTGGTAAGACAGCGATTCAGGTCATAGCCTGCTATAGGTCCCCAACCATGTCCAAAGACTTACACTCCATGTTCCTAAGCACCCTGGAGAATATTAGGGTCCAACCTAACACTCTCACACTGGGTGACTTCATCTACCCCTCCATTAACTGGGAAAATTTCTCCTGTACCAATACACTTGCCCAACGTTTCCTGGAATTCATTAATTACAATGCCCTGGATCAGCTCGTTCTTACCCCCCACTAGAGGTAGCAACATCCTTGACCTAGTGATTACTAACATGGGTGACTGTTGCTCTTTACCAACAGTCAACTCCTCCCTGGTTAGATCTGACCACAAACTAATCACCTTGGAAATCCAACCCCCCCCCCCCCACAAAGGTAACCACCGTAAAAAAACTTCTCCAAAGCTAACATTGGGCTCCTAAAAACAGAGCTGGCTAACTTCACGGCACCCATGCAATTAGAGAATAGCTGCATGACCACTGAATCTTACACCAATGCACTGTACAAACACATACACCAATGCATGGATCTTGCCATACCCAATAGAACCAATATGCTCTCCTCCAAAAAAAGGAAGCCAATCTGGTGGTCCCCTGCCATAAACAAACTCTACAACAGAAGGAGAAAACTGATGCAGAATAAGGTAAAGTCCCAAGACTGGAAAAACTCCCTTATCAGCCTCAGCAAAAAGTTGAGATCTCTCATCAAATCCTCTAAGGCTAGCTATGAAAACAGAATTGCAGCAGATAGTAAAGGCAACCACAAGGCCTTCTATAGTTATGTACAGAATCTCCATGGCAATACCCAGATTTGCTCTGAGCTAGTGCAAAATGGCACCACCAACACAGAGCCAACTGATATTGCCAATATACTGGAAGACAGATTCAGTGACAACTTTACCCCTCTCTCCCCCACCAAAGGACCAATCACAATACAAGTAGATTGCCAGGCACCTGGCATTACTGCTGCACAGGTTAAAGCAGCACTGTCCAAGGCCAATAATACAGTTTCTATGGGACCTGAAAAGATCCCTGGCTGTGTTCTACATGAACTACAGATTGAACTGGCACCTCACCTGTGTGCCCTGTTCAATCACACCCTCACCTCAGGCTTTATCCCTACCAAATGGTGCACTGCTACAGTCATCCCTCTCCACAAAGGGGGAGCAACTACAGACCCTAGGAATTATCGCCCCATTAGCCTGATGAGTCTGATGTGTAAAGCTATGGAAAGCATCATCATGGACCTAATAAACAAGGATATAGGGAATCTCCAAACTCTGGGTCCCATATAGTTTGGTTTTGTGAAGTGTAGATCATGCCTGCTCAACCTGGTTGACTTCTTTGAGTCAGTCACCAGAGTTGTGGCTGAAGGGAAGGTGGTTCATACAAAATACCTTGATTTGGCCAAGTCCTTTGATACCATTCCCCACTCAAGAATCATAGAAAAACTCACTAAGCTAGGCATCAACCCATATATCACTAGGTGGGTTGCAAACTGGCTCACAGATAGAACTCACAGTGTGAAAGTAGCTGACTCCAAGTCAGACTGCCAACCAGTCATGAGTGGAGTCCCACAGGGTTCAGTCCTGGGTCCTCTCCTGTTTGGTATCTACTTCTCTGAAGTTCAGGCCAGCACGAAGGGACCCTAGCTGATGAAGTTCACAGACAATTGCAAGTTGGGAGCCATAATTAACTCCCCAAGTGATGTTGACATCCTACAGAAAGGCCTCACTGAGACCAACGACTGGTGTCAGAACCATGGCCTTAAGCTCAATGCCAAAAATTGTGTCGTCATCCCCTTTGGGGAAAAACCTGGTTCCCATGAATTATCACATCAATGGTAGTCCACTGAAGACAGAAGGCATCATAAGAGATCTGGGAACAAAGGTTGACAGCAACCTCTCTTTTCACTACCACATTGCCACTGTGGTCAGAAAGACCTTCTGTGTGGCACATCTCATTACTAAGGGTTTTGCATCCAGGAAGAAAGAGGTCATTGTCTCCCTCTACTTTTCCCTCATTATGCAAATTATCAAGTACAATGCCCCATTTGGCCTGTACCTCACTAGACACCTGCAACAACTGGAGAGGCCAAAAAAGTACCTCACAAAGAGAATCCTAGTCGTCTAACACTTGTCCTATATAGACAGACTAAAAAACTCCATCTAGTCTCTGTCTCATATCGTCTACTTAGAGGCGATCTCTGCTTGATTTACAAAGCCATGTCTGACCCAGCTCTGTTAGAAATGCTACATCTAAAGAAATCCCAATCCCTCTGCACCCACACACTCCAGAGACCTCAACTTCATTACCACAATCAACAGAACAAGCTGGAGGGACAGGTTGATAACCCAGAGACTGTCCATGCTATGGAATAGACTTCCCATACATGTCAAACTGAGCACCTCACTGGCCCTCTTCAAGAGAAATCTTGATGAGTGGATAGGTAATAGAAAATTCACCCCAGGGATCACTCCAGTGGTTCTACTCGACAGAGGCACTGGGAATTAAGGTCGGGTGGCATGATGCCAGGGTAATTCTATGGGCTAGGCTTGTAAAGGCTCTAGGGCCATTAGCCTAGTACACACCTATGTACCTTATAAAACAAACACTCTAACCCCCTCCAACCTCACTTACCTCAACCCAACAAAACACACCATTGACCACTTGGCTATCCATACCATAATCATTAAACACCACCATTGCATTATTCAACCAAATGTACATTTGAGCGCTAAAAAATGCAGGGGGGGCCATATGTGTGTGTGTGTTGCAGGAGTCACATCAGGGCAGGGTACAGCCTCTCACCTACAAAACACATAAAAGGTTTAATAGTGAGTTTTAAAATTTGCCATTTTTTTCTGTTTCAATCAGCATATCTTTCAAAGTGTCAGGACCTGCGCTAGAAGGTTAAATATGTCAGACAGGGAGTTGATTTGTGCATACAAATGTGTTGTTTTCTAGGTCCCTCGTGGATGAGCAAAACAAACTTGTAGGGTTTCTTCTGTGCATAGCTCCTGTGTCCAGGGATTATTACTCAGACAAAAGTCTGTCCTGACTGCATTCTGTTTGAATACTTCAACATACCTCATTAGCACAGCATTATAAGATGCTTTCTTTGTTTGTGAAGTAACAGAAAAACTCCCAAATATCATGAAAAAAAAAAAAAAACATTACAGGAGAAAAGCCCTCTGGATATTTCAGTTGCACGTGGTGTAGAATTACAAATGATAGCTCAAAAGGCACAAGGAGAAAAGGTGGTCTGTAATACAGTTACGAGTTTTAAAGCATTTCTACATTAATACGCTTAATTCGGCAATATCAGAGGAAACAAACTATGACTGTTATCTGGCAAATGTACAACAGCACATAAGATGCTCTAGAGAATTATTTGAAGATCAGAAGTACATTTAATGCTTTTTAGAGAATTACTTGAAGATCAGAAGTGCATTTAATGCTTTTAAGTAACATCACATTATTTATAAGTCACCTGAATTTCTTACTGAATGCAAAGTAAAGCTCTCATTTGCAGCTAAACCGAAGAAAACAGGCGTTTTAAGTTTCCTTCCAAAACATTTAATCTGTTTATTAAACATTTTCTTGTTTTGTAACAACACTGATATTTTCCATACACCAATTTCTTTATTTATTTAGTCAGTCAGTTTCAGGTTTGTTATATTTATGATTATTCACCACAGGTTTCTTTTACATGCTCTATATACACACATACAACTATTCCACAGAATTTCAGGGACATTTCATGAAGATAGTGTGCAGTGTGAGGTGAAGGAAGACTAAAAACTCACTTCATCTGGCAATAAAATCTTCTAACAGAATTGGAAAAGTATACACTGGTACTGTTTGAATGCATATCACTACAATACCCATGATTCATATATTTCACTTCATGTTTATAGGGTTACTTACACCAGTACTCTATTGATCAAGTAGATTTTAGGCAACTGCATGTTATAGGCAAGAGATCTAGAGTTTTCAATGTTCTAATATTGCCCAGAATTAATAAAAAATGGGACTGTGGCCGTGCTGTAAAAAATAGTGCAACCAAAGCTGTGTGATACAACCCAAAGGTAATTAAGTATGCATAACTGGCAACTTAGTGCAGCCCAGCTGTGGCCAGTACTGCCAAAATAGTCTATTAAGTCACAACATAAGCAGACATTGTGCAGAGATGTGAACCGTACTATGGCAGATCACATGACCTGAGCCCAGTACATTCTTCTGATAATACACATCTGCCTTTGCATCAAAGATGTGCTTCAATGCAGCAGTGCCACAGCTCAGAGCCCATACAAAAGCTACACAACAAAGTTCCTACTGTGTTAATATTGTAAGTCAGAAGCAAGCAGAGTGATAGGACAGACAAAAAGGGAGAGGAGCAAGCAAAGGCATACACAGAAGTGCAATGAGAAACTGAGAAGTGGCATGAAGGGGGGAAGGAGGGTGTTTTTTGGGGGGGTGACAGGTACCCTTGTTATATTTTTATAGTAGAAGGGTAGAGTGGGAGGGAAGAAAGGAATTAATATGGGTAGGAAGGAGAGTATACAGAAGATAGGAAGGCAGACACACCAGCATATACTACAAACAAAACCAATAGAGGAAGTACGGATGCAAAAAGGGGGACTACAAAGAGGATACGCAAACAGACAGAGGAAGGTCAAATGGTAATAAGGGGGACTGGACAACAAACCAAGGAGGATGAGGGGCACACAAGGAAGGGTAACACCATTATGTGAGATAGGGATAAGTGAGGACCACCTGCCAAACTGTACGCCACCAAACCCACCAAAACATCATTCCCCTCCATGACTACAATCATGGTAAACCAGGATGGCTCAGTAGTTGGAAACATATGGGTATGTGACTCTGCCAATTGCATGAGACTGAACCCCAGGATGCCAGTCCGGGTATCATGCTCTTGGTCCACCACAGTCCATACCACTCTGTACATCCCCTGACAAATGATCCACTGGGACCCATAATGCTGGTCCTCAATGAAAAATGCTTACTGCCTCCAAACAGAGACCACCTGCAAGTCCTCCAAGTCACCTCTGCAGGATGATCTTTATCATCATGCAGAGAAAATGACCTGGACACTGGTGCAGGTGGTGACATGGATGGTGCAGAGCACAGTTAGCAGAGTTATAATACAGGTCCTGAAAAGAGAAAAATGTAGTTTGTAGAGCAGTGGTAAAATACATGTGATATACAAACCTGGGGCACAACTATGACAAAAGTGGGGATAACGGTACAGGATATGAGGAGAGTTAGCCTGTCGCCACTGTGTAGTACAGTGACTGAGTGTAACTAGAGTGCATGCAATGGACAATGAAGCTAGGCTGAAATAACAACAATGTAAAATAAATTGCATTGTGTAGATAACAGTACAAACACAGGTATTACACCCAGTGCAGGAAATTCTGTGCTGTGAAGCATGGGTTAGTACCAAGTCACACATAACAAGCCCCAGAACACTATCAGAAATGGAAACATGGGTCATATAAACCTGGGATAATACTGCACCTTGACAAATGTAAAAACAAGTGCAGTGGTATACAACAGCCCAACATCTGGATGCCTGTGGTATGCCAGACATACCTGGTGCAGTAACTGACAGTGGAATGGAAACAAATGCAGTAAGACATATTAGGAAGATTAAGGCAATATATAGTGGAATGGAAACAAATGCAGTAAGACATGTTAGGCAGATTAAGGCAGTGTACCATACCTGCATGGTGACATACATATGAGGCACTGAATGATGCAAACTGGCAAAGTAATCCAGCAAAGATGCACATTCCTAATGATATTGTTACAGTAAAGATCAATACATTCTGCAATAAGATGATATTGTCTTGAATAAGTGACAGTAATAAGGACATTATTACACAGTTACACATGCAATTAACATCACAGCAACAGGTTCTCCTGTTCGATTCTTGGCTGGAGCACCTCCTGCATGTCCTCCCCGTGGCCGAGTGGCATTCGAAAGACATGCGTGAATGGGCATGCCTTCGTTGAAGGTTGGGTGTCGGGCTGGCACCTCAGCACTGTAAAAATCTACTGCCAATCATCAGCAGACCGGAGTTCCACTGTGGCGACCCCTAACCGGGAAAGTCCGAAATAAGAAGAAAGAAGATAAGTCATAAAGCAAGGCAGAAATAAATGCAAGGATTACAATTGATCAATTTAAACTACAGAATATGTTGGACCAGTTTGCATACTGTGCCAAATTTAACAATATGGAATTTAATGCAAAAAAAAAAGTAATATATTTTGGTAAATCAAGTACTCATTACATTTATGCAATTGATGATTATATTGTAGAGGAAGTAGAGACAATGAGAAAGCTGGGAGTGCTGATAGATAAGATGTTTTCTTTTGATTCACACATAAATGATGTTATTAAGAAGTGTTGTTATAAAATAAAAACAGGAGCATTAGCAGCAGGGAAGCTGCAATATTGTTCCTGACCTATAAATCTAGTATAAGCCCTAGCTTGGAATATAGAATAACCATTTGTATTTATAATAAGAACGCTATAAACAGGTTAGAAAGAATCCAAAGGTGCTTCACAAGGCAGATTTACTCTAGGAATATCTGAGTTACAGGGAAAATTAAGCATCTCTTAATTCTGATTTATAAAAATAATCACACTGAAATCTATGGAACTACAATAACGATTTCATTTCATTTCCATACTTTAACTCTAGGAATACAAACAAATTACTGGTCTTTTCACAACTGAATTCTAACTTCAGGTTAAAAAGAACAAACAGAGCTGAGCCAAACCACCACAGCTGCAAAATCTTCAGTTTAATGTACAAAAACACACAAGAAGAGTAAGCAATTTCACGATCTCACTGACTGCTTCATCAGACTGAATGCATAAAACACAACCTTCTTTTAAGCACATACTCAATTAATCACACATCAATTAAACAATTAGTAAAATTGTCATAAATATATATTCATGATGTGAAATAAAAAACATGAAAATATATACTAAAAATAGTTGATAATGTCACTCTTCTGCTGAATCCACTATTGAAAATATATGTTAAAAAATAATATATAGTATAAAATAATGCCTCTCTTCTGCTAAACCTAGTGTTTAAGTGTCCTAGCTTTCAACAAAGCTTAAGTGAGACAGTCTCATTAATCCCTGGAGGTGTATGAGCATTTAGCCTAAAAATCCATCTCTGTTCTGCTAATTCCGTTCTGTTTTTGATATCTCCCCCTCTTATTCCTTCATCTAAAATTTCTAACACAAGGAATTTGAAACAGTGTGAAAATCCTTCAGCATCAACATGTTTGGCTAGGGCACTAGTTTCCTTCTTGTTCTGGATCTCCCTGATATGTTCCTGAATGCACTCCTTTAGCATTCTGTTAGTCTTCCCAACATAGAAGACTTTACAGACTTCACAAAATGCAAAGTACTCTATGTTCCTTGTTCTACAGTCAGCATAGTATCTAGCATGTATCTCAAAACATAAATATGGATGCACAAAAGTGGTACAAGAATAAACATATTTACATGCAGTAAAATTCCTACAAATATGAGTGCCCTTTCTCTGAGATAGGTTATTTAATCTATCTCCTGGGGCTCTATAGCAAAGCTGACATTTTAAGGATGTCTTATTCTTAAAGGAGAAGCTAGATGTGTCATCTAATATCCCCAGTTCTTTAACTGTATTCAGGATATTCCAATTTTTCTTGAATATATTGCAAAAGATGTTTATGTCACTAACATAAGTGAGTGGAAACCTAAGTTTATTCCTTCCTTTTCTATTGACCTGAGGCATACTATCTTCCCTTTGCGAAAAATGTGCTTTCCCCTTACCATCCCTTTCTCTAAGTAGTTCAACTGCATATTCACCAAATATATGTGTAGGGTATCCTCTCTCTGCAAAATCTTCTCTAAGTGTATCCAGTGCCAATTTTATTTGTACTTCATCATTATGTAATCTCATTACCCTTAAGATCTGTCCTTTCACTACATTCTTTCCAATAAAACATGGGTGCATTCTATTTCTATGCAGCAACGCATTTCTTCTAGTAGGTTTCCTATACAAACTGGTTTGTATTCCAAGGATATCTGATTTCTTCACCCTCATGTCCAAAAACTCTATTTCATCTGTTGAAACCTTACAAGTAAACTTTAGAAACCTAGTGGTCGAATGTAGATATTCCAAGAACACATCAAGTTCTCTTTGCGTGCCCCCCCCACAAAAAGAACATATCATCCACAAACCGAGTATACCAAATCAAGTTTTTCTTATACTCTTCATAAATGTGTTTGTATTATATATATTCTAACTTCCTTGTTATGACTTTTCATACTAGAGCTGGATGGTGGTGGAGTTCTCTACCAATACATTTAAGAAACTTGAATTCCTTGCTTGTTTCAGGGAAAAGGTATATGACCCTGGATTTAAAGGAAACCAGCTCTCTGAAGGCCAAAACTAAGACTCAGAGGCAAGACCTTATAACAATGAAACAATGTTAAACAGCTTTGCAAATCTGGAAAGTGCAGTGCTAGGCTGGTGAATAAATGTTTTAAAAGTGTGGCAACAATATATTGCACATATCCTTGTGCCCTGACAGTCATACCTGCCTTCCCTGGCAAGTTTTCTGTTCTCCTGAATTTCTGTGGAAGTTGAAAAACACAAAACTGGTAGAAAACTTTAATGAACACAGCAAACCCTTTGACATTAGAAGGAGCTTCTGGACTTAAAGTATTATATTAATTTGTTTACAGAGATGAGTATGAAGTCGTCATTGTAGAACTCTGGTTATTACTCTTTCACTTCTTTTTCCCATTGCTTGAAAAGGTCAAGGTGATGCCCTTTCAGGTTACTGTACTGGTATCAACACTGCCCATCAGAGTGGGTGATGCCTGTAGCATCACTCACCACAGTGGCTAGTGAGTGCCAGGAATTCACCTTGTACTAGGGGGTCCTCATATGTGTCCCCCAGAGACACTCCCAGTGGAGAAGATGCAACACATGGGAGCACTTCCAAATTCAGACTTTCAGAAGCCATAAACACTCGCTAGGTTGAAATCAAGTGAAAATGGTAGACAAGATGTGCCAGAACATGCAGTGGAAATTGAGTAATGTGTGTCAATAGGTAGCATGAAAAAGCAAGGCAACCCACTATCACTGTCTACTACTGTGACCACAGCAGACATGCACAGATGGGGAATGGATGTTGCATGCCTGTCACCATGGTAGAATGGCTCTGCCAACATATATGGAGAGCTGTACCATGGTAGAGCACCGCTACCCATGTCACCAGTGTGCCATGGTACCATCATAGGATGAGTGCCGTGTTTCCAAAGATTGCAGATGCATTGTAACAAAACTACCCTGACCTAACCAGACTGTATCACTGACAAACAAGGATGTGTCCAAGCAGGCATGGGCCCTGTAGTATGATGTAAAGCCAATATCGCACTCTGATGTGTGTACAAATCAGAAACATTTCAGTGGTATTACTTCATTTAAAAGTCTTAATTTGCTAGAAAAAAATATGATTGAGACTGAAAAAGAAACACAGTAGCACCATGGAAAGGGTATTTATTTTAGAGCTTGGTACTCCAAATAAAAAGAAAATAAACATGTGGTTTAGGACTTCAAATGTGGATAAGCATGAGTTGAAACTTTTTTTCCCTTTCACTGTGTAGTACAGTACATGAAGTTAAACATATATGCAATGAACAAATGTATGTGTTTGTGGTTGAGAAGTATGGGTAACTGTTAAGGATGGGAAAAGTCAACATATTTCAAATACAGTACTTGTGAATGGTAGGATAGGATTTATTACTTACTGGGTCCAAGCCAAAAATGCTATTTATGTGGAGATTAAATCATTTATTGTAAGACTGCAACAAATAGAGGTGTGGCCAATATGGAAAGGGGGCATACAGCAAAAAAAGTAAGCCTTTTTGTAAAAAAATGTAAAGAATTTACAAACTTCTGGTTTGACTGTCCATTATTAAAAAAGGAAAAAGAAGATGAAGAGAAAAGCTCAGAAGACAAATAGTAAAAAATATTACTAGAGACAAAGTTGAAAAGAGAAGGTGGTATGGGGAAAGGGGATGTGGAAGAAAAGAGTCAATAAAGAGGTAGTTAGAGAGAATAAATAGTTCAAAGCAAGGCTATTAACATACAGAAAGATAACAGATTTGCAGTTTTAGAAAGTGAAGAGGAAGAAGAGGGAGAAATGGAGACAGCAGAATAGCAAGCGCAAGATAATGAAAAATCAAATAGTGTGAGGCTTGGGGGAATGAAAAGAAAAATACAATCTGGAAGCAAAATAGGATAATATGAACAGCATTAGAAATTATGTAAGAAACTTGGTGATGGTGGAATGGTGTAAAAAAATAAAAACTGATGTTTTCTTGCTAGATACTAGATATAGCAAAAAAAAAAAAAAGAAATGAATACAGGTAGTATGGGGGGGGACAAATTGTTTGGTCAGTAGGAAATGAGACATGTCCTGGGTTAGGAATTCTTACAAAAATGAAGAAAGAAGAATTTTAGATTTAACAATACTAGTACTAGGAAGGATAAATGAGAATGAGACAAAATATATAAAATTAACAGTGATTTACACATTTACTAATAAGACAGAGAGAGAAAACAGTTGTCTGAAGAAATTAAAAAAAATGTGATAGTAGCTATATCAATAATGATGGTACAAGAGATTTTAACTGTAACCCAAGGAAAGAAAAGGGAAAATAACACAGCATATTAAGATGATAAGGGAATTAATAAAATGCAGGCATTTGAAAGTAGGAAAAATATGGACAAATAAAAGATGAATTTTAAGACTAAAATTGATTATGTAGTTTACTCTAAAGACATGAAAAAAATAACAAAGGGAGTACAGATGTATTTAGATCATAGAGCAGTAAAGGAGGGAAAGGGGATAAAGAGATTAACTGCAGTTTTATAAAAGAGGAAGAAATGATAAGAGACAAATAGATATCATGGAAAGATTATATGACAAGGAGACCATTTTATAAAAATTGGGCACAGCAGTGAGTAGTGTATAAACAGAAGTATACTTAGAAGAACAAAAAAAATAAGATAAAATGTAAAGAGATTTCACTCAATTATGAAAAAGAAAAAAAATGAAGTGACAAAATAAGGGAAATAGAAAAGCATATGTATGCAAAGAATACAGAAAAAGTAAAAAATGATGTTACAAAGGCAAATACTTATTTTCTGAAATGAAAGAAAAAGAAGGTTTCCTTTATTTAGGAAAATAAGTAAAAATGAGAGAAGGAAGAATGGATGCTATCTTAGATGGCAAATAAAATATATAACACAAACAAATGTATGAAAAAGAGGAAATGGATGGGCAAGAAGAATGGAAAGCGAAAAATCTGTAAAAGTAAGGAATTATTTTTAGAAAAATGGTATAACAATAAAGGCAATAGAGAAGGTGATAAAAGAGGGTAAGAATTAATCAGCACCGAGGTTAAATGGTAACAGTTATGAAATGTATAAGGAAATGGTGGCATGGCCAAGATGGTAAGCAGTTAATAGAACCGTTTTTTAACTGTGCTTCATTTTAACATCTCTGACAAGATTTTTACTAAAAAAACTCAAATAGGACATCTGCTGGAAGATTTACTACAAAAAATAAGTCTGAAACTCTTTTAACTGCTTTTTCCTGTCAAGAAAACTAGAAAAAACTAAATGTCTCAGAATGAGCCACTCTAAGCCCAGTGTACAGGACAGTACTATGAAAAAGACATACACACTATGCTAAGTAACATCAGTGAGTTACCTGTAAAGACAGACACATTAGAAAGCAAAATGGACAATTCTAAAGAGGAATGTAAAAAAAAAAAAAAAAAAAAAACAAGTTGAAGTGCAGAGTGAATCTCTTAAACAATAATCATCACAAATCTAGAGTGTAGAAGCTGCAATGTCTGATTTTGATGGAAGATTTCTTGAAAGTGAGAATAACACTGAATTTCTTCTGAAACAAAACAACTTATTCTGTGAAAAATAGAAGATTTACAGAACAGATCTAGAAGGAATAACATCAGGATTACAGGATTCCTGAAAAAGAAGGGGGAGACAGTATCAAAGTCAAAGCCAAAACAAACGTTATTGTCACTTAGAACTACATGTGTGTAGCCTAAATGAAATTTTGTGCATCAGCTCAATTCTTGAGATTAAAAAGGAAAATGAAACAACACCTACAAGTTGAAGAATAAACACAACTAACAAATACAATACTACTCCCAATACACGCAAGAAAGAGCGGAGACATTTATCAACACTCGTGGATGAAAATAAAATGATTCAGTTCCTTAATAAGTGGCTGCCTAAAACTTAGAACCTGCCTGAAGCTTTTTCCTTTGGCATCAAAAAGGCACATAGATCACTCTCTAACTCATCTTTAAAAAAAACACCTTCACCAAGGTCAGTGATAGTAAGATTTTTCTCAAGTCAAGATAAGGATTTTGTCTTAAAAGCTGCATGGACTAATTATCCAGTTAAAATTGAAAAAAATACTATAAGATTTTACAATGACTATTCAACATTAGTGGAGTCAAAGAGAAAAGCATGAATGCCACTTGTTAAAAGCTTAAAGAAAAACAATGTTGAAGCACAAATCTTTTTTTTTTCCAGCAAAAATAAGGATTCACCTTCCAGAAGGAAAGACAATTTTTAACACCTAGGAAGATGCAATGGTCTTTATACAGAAAAATAAAATCCTAGAAAATAACAGAAGAAATGGACTGGAATCTATCAACTTCTTTGAAGAGAAATGCAACAAGAGATGGTTGGTTAATAAAAGATAAAAACAGTAAAAAAATGAAGGACAAATGAAAATCAATGTATTTTATGGTTATAAATTATTACTAATTTAAAGAAGTGCTTGAATACTTATGAATAGGTGCTGAATATTACTTTTTAAAAGGTACATCATTTATTTATTTTCCTTACTTCAAATGTTGACTAGTTTCCTTTTTTAAATGTAGAGTTTGATTCTGTGGTGGTGCTGCGGTAGCGTTGTCGCCTCACAGTAAGATGCTGTCCGGTTCGATTCTCAGCTAGAGCATCTTCTGCGTGGAGACATGCGTGAATGGGTGCACCTTCGTTAAAGGTTGTGCATCAGGCCTGGCAAGCCGGTACGTAAAAATCAACTGCCAATCATTAGCGGACCGGAGTTCCGCTGTGGCGACCCCTAACCGGGAAAAGCCGAAAGACACAAACAAACTATATATGAAATTAAAGTCACTTATTTTCATTTGGAGTTTAAAGGTTAAACCTTTCATTTTATTAAAAGTTAATCAATATTGTGATGAAACTTATGTTAGGTGGCACACTTTCTGATATCTTGGCATAGTTGAGTAATGTACTATTAAATATAATACAAGATGCAATAAATGACACTAAAGAGGCATGTTAACTTACATTCTGGGCTCTAAAATGGTCCAGTAGTGTGCTACTGATAGTGCACTTGACATGCAATAGCACCCAGGAAATACATGCTATGTTATAAACAAAGTATAAAAAATATAGTTTCTTACATATACATAAAAGTTACTATTGGAATGATATCAAATAATTAGAACGACATTCACACTTTTACAAGTTAATCCTAGATCACACATAACAGTCATTCTATTAATGCAAGTTTATCTTCTATGTATCCTTTAAAAATAACAGCCCACTTTATATTAAAAATCTCATACGAATAGCACTTACTAAATCATTAAATGTTATTTTTTTAAATACAATAGCTTTTCTACTGGTTAAAATGTTTTGAAATATTTATTATATTTTTTTTAGAGTTTTGGAAGGTTTTGTGGGATTGATATATAATGTAGAGGTGGATTAGAGTCACTTGTGAATGTTTTTGTGTGAATTGTAGCTAATAAACTGTTCATTTGCAAGCCCTTGTAGTGAGGACCAGCTTGAAGCAGCTTAATTAGAGTCATGAGCACTTTTATGATGCTGCAGGAATTCTGAAAATTCTAATAATTATCCAGATTATTTCTTCCTGTCTAAAGGTAAATAATCATAATATTTTGAATCATATGCAAATGTGTCAATGCATACAGATTAGATAATAAGCAAAAGACAATGATTGCATTCTAAACTACTGTCAATTATTAAATACTTCTGAATGCTTGCAGTATACCAAAAAGATAGTTTATATACTAGCCTATAGAATGACACTGCTGATAAAAAATTAAGATTGTGTTTCTCTGTTATTGTATCTTTTTAATGATAATAAAACTTAATATCTCAGAGCAATTAATCATGGAAAGTTTGAAATCATAAAAGGCAAAGTTTGAATCTTAAAAGGAAAGATTTTTCAGATGATTGTTCAGTTACTATTAGTCATAACATTTTAGGAAAAAATAGGACTGATTCTAGCAGCAGTAATAGATTAAAGCTTATCAAATATATAAGGGAAATGATAAATGTTCTATTATATGATACTCTGTACTAGGATTATAGCTGAAATATAAAACCTAGGACTATAGTAATAGTACAAGGCATGGTATACAAACAGAAACAGATAAGGAGATCAGAATAAGTAAATATGTATATAGTTACATAATATAAATATGTATACAAGGGTGGGAGGTTGGCATAGTGGTTAAGCTACTCACCATATAGGCACTAGGCACAGGGTTTGATTCTCACATGGGATAACGGTCTGGGATTCAAATGGCCCACAAGGACAGTTAGCCTGATACTAATTTATGAGCTTATAATCCTTTAAACAACTTTACACCTATAAATTAATAAATAAGAGTATAACAACTGACTTCCTCCCTACAGTAGACCAAGAAGATAATGTGAGATACAGTGAAAGATGATCTAGAAATATTCAGTTTGGTCAACTTGTAATAAGGATTCTAAATACCTGTTTAACTTTTCTTATTCATAATAACTAAAATAAAAATATCATACTGGTTGCCAAGGACTCAGAACAACTTATAGGCACTAGGCACAGGGTTTGATTCTCACATGGGATAACGGTCTGGGATTCAAATGGCCCACAAGGACAGTTAGCCTGATACTAATTTATGAGCATATAATCCTTTAAACAACTTTACACCTATAAATTAATAAATAAGAGTATAACAACTGACTTCCTCCCTACAGTAGACCAAGAAGATAATGTGGGATACAGTGAAAGATGATCTAGAAATATTCAGTTTGGTCAACTTGTAATAAGGATTCTAAATACCTGTTTAACTTTTCTTATTCATAATAACTAAAATAAAAATATCATACTGGTTGCCAAGGACTCAGAACAACTTGGACCATTAAAATAAAAACAATGTTTATTAAATATAACATGAGTACAATTAAGCGCTTTCATCCTATCAAACTTAGGACTTCCTCAGAATACCCATACATTAAACCAACCAATATTTCAGTAGTAACTGGGAGGTATTGGATCAAATTAGAAAAGACAGGTCTATTAGAATCATGAAACTGGGCAAAGGTAGGGGGATAGTCCTTTTTAGCACCTATGATTATATTAAGGTTATGTTTGATTTATTAAATAATGACTAAACATACTCGGTTTCCTCTATTAATGAGACTCACACTGGGCATCAAAGAATTGGCTAATATTTGGAGGAATATTTATTGGAACAGAGAATTTCGGTGGAAGTTAAAAATTCTATAGTAGCTACAGTTTTTGGGATCCTTAAGGTACATAAATATTTAGTGAAACCTCCATTTAGACCTATAGTTTCTGCTATGGGTTCCAAAACTCACCCTACTGGTGTATATATTGACAGATGTTTAAAATCAACAATTAATAAAATTCACCACATAATTAAATATTCCTGGGATTTCTTAGGCAGATTAAGGGAAGAACTGTGGTCACTGGACTTGATATTTGTAACTATCAGTGTGGAAGATCTTTTTTCATCCATCCCTAAAAATGAAGGCCTGAAACAATTTAGTAATAGGTTGTTTAAATACACCACATTCTTGAATGATAAAATTAATTTGTTGGTAGAATTAATGTCAATGGTACTAGATTTTAATTTTATTTATTCTGAAGGGGAATTTTATATGAAATCTAAAAGGCATCTTATGCCCTAATATATGCCAACATAATTTTAGCCAACTGGGAAGCAAAATATGTGTTTGGCAGTCCATTTTTCCAACACATTAAGTTATATGTAAGGTTCCTGGACAATGTATTTTTGTTATGGAAGGGGCCTGAAAAAAGGATAGGGACTTTTGTTGATTTTCTCAACCAGTCATCCACCTTTTTAAAATTCCTTTACAACTACTATAAAAAAGGAATTAGTTATTTGGATATTTTTATTGAGCATAACACCAGAGGGTTTAAATCTTGGGTATACAGAAAGCCCACTTTTAGTAATAGTTATTCAGAATTTTCCAGCTGTCACCCCTTTAGCCAAAAAAAGAGTATATTAAAAGGATACTGTATAAGGCGAGCAAGGATGGCATCCCACTTTGAAGATGTATGTAACAAACTAACTCTCATTGGATGTATGTTCTTAAACCAAGATTATCCATTAGATTTAGTTTGGGAAACATGCAGTTATGTGAAGGAACTATGGGGGTCGAGATACAAACCCCTTTAAGGAGCAACTGCCTCAACAATAACCGAGGAATATAGTAGAAACAACTATGAGAAAGCCTTGGTAGATCAATATGGCCCATTTTCAAGAACAATCAAAGATGTAGTGGGTAAGAACTAGAATATCATCAAGGGAAACCTGCAACTTCATCATATTGTTGATAATGGCCCACTATTTGTGTTTAAGACTGGTCCAAATTTGAAAGCAAAGTTCGAACTAGGTGACAGTAACAGAAAAGGGATAACTAATGGAATAGGTACACATAAATGCAGAGCATGCTTGCAATGTCCAAACATTTTAGAAACTGAGGTCTTAATATTCGGGAATGAAATTAATTATTTGTCCAGTTTAGCAGAGGGAACTGTCAAACGAAGAATGTGGTCCACCTGGCTCTATGTGGTAGTTGTCCAGCATTTTATGTTGGCAAAACTAAAAGGTGTTTCAGGAAAATAATTTATGAACACCTTTACCACATGCTTTATATAGGCACTCTTTGAACTGCTTACATTCTAAGAGTTTTTATTTTGCTATTTTAGAACAAGTCCAGGTTGACCCAAGAGGGGTGATTTAAAGAATAGGCTAGAAGAAAGGGAAGCCATTTGGCAGATTAAGTTAAATGCATAAAGCCCCCCCCCCTGTATTAATGACAAGATTTCCATTCAACCATTTTTGATAAAGAGATCCTTACTAAAAATGTTAAGTAAGGTATTTATGAATGATTTTTAATACAAATTTTTTTTAATTGTATTGTTGCTTTTACGTACTGTTTACAGAATTGTTGTGGAAAAATTTATGGTTAAAAATTTTCTCTGCATACTGTTTCTTTAAAATAATCAACTTAAGTGCAATTATAGGGGATGGGTTACTATTTATATATTGGTAGGTTTAATGTATGGGTATTCTGAGGAAGTCCTAAGTTTGATAGGATGAAAGCACTTAATTTTACCTCTGTTATATTTAATAAACATTGTTTTAATTTTAGTGGTCCAAGTTGTTTGGAGTCCTTGGCAACCAGTACAATATTTTTATTTTAATTGTTTGGATTATATCATAGAGACAGTAATTCAACTGTGCGATGTGGTAAAAAACAGGTTTAATACAACACGAATCCTTAACAAAACAACTTGGAGACAAGCGCTTTCGCCTGGATGATTCCAGGCTTTTTCATGTCAAAGCAAACAAAAATGACTGAAAAACACGGTGCTTAAATAGCTGGATCACATGCTAAATTTAATTGGTGCTGGGAACCAATTAGAAATTAGAAAACTGTTTTAAAATGTGAAAAATTTTTTTACTAAAACTCATTAAAAACACATACTTTTTAGTAACACATTATAGCAGTCCTAATGTTGTGTAGACTGTATGAAATTTAAATCATATAATGCAAGGTATGCAGATAGTACATATACTGGTACATACTTCCTTCTTTTTACACGCAAGCATTTTTAGCTTTGTCTGTTTACAACCTGCTGATTTACATTTTTTGTGTTCACTCTCTCCATACATACACCAGGTGTAGTCCTGGATGTTTTTTAACAAGACAGGAAGTATGTACCAGTATATGTACTATCTGCATACCTTGCATTATATGATTTAAATTTCATACAGTCTACACAACATTAGGACTGCTATAATGTGTTACTGAAAAGTATGTGTTTTTAATGAGTTTTAGTAAAAAAATTTTTCACATTTTAAAACAGTTTTCTAATTTCTAATTGGTTCCCAGCACCAATTAAATTTAGCATGTGATCCAGCTATTTAAGCACCGTGTTTTTCAGTCATTTTTGTTTGCTTTGACTTGAAAAAGCCTGGAATCATCCAGGCGAAAGTGCTTGTCTCCAAGTTGTTTTGTTAAGGATTCGTGTTGTATTAAACCTGTTTTTTACCACATCGCACAGTTGAATTATTGTCTCTACGAGGTGCTCTTGGATTTCTTTCCTGGTTGGTCTACATTTGCTTGTGCAGTTTTTCTGGATTATATCATAGTCACTGTGTGGTTAATATATTCATAATAACTCACTAACAGGCTTTTTTTAAGATGGTATATACTAAAAATATGAAACACATTAATATGAATCAAAAGCATGAGCTAAGAGTTGTTAGTCTAATGGACAGTTTGAGAGGTAGTTTGTATTTTTCAACAAACTAGGAATATGTTATTCCATGGTAGACTGATTTGGGATTATTTCATTAGGTCATTTTTTATTTGTTTCAAAAGTTTTGTCCAAAGTTGAAGATCTCATATTGTTATATATAAAGTATATAATAAGTTCTGTACATAAATGTGATTTAATTATTCATGTTTTTTCTCAATTATATAAATGTCTGATTTTAAATGTAGATCTATTAATATTAACGGATTGAATAATTCAATAAAGAGGAGAACTCTGTTGAAATACAGAAAACACATTTACATATTAAAGATGAAATCCTCATTTTATAGTAGAACTAATCAGTAATGCCTAAAGTAATAGATACCTATATGTTGATAAAATGGTATGTTAAGCATTGTTATAACTGAGTGAAAAAGAAAACTATATACATTGCTGAACTCTTATTGGATTCCAGGGGCTGGAGCTAATGATGCAAAAAATTACACAGACACTATAGCCTATTGTATTGAAGGTGAAGTCATAATGGCTGGTGATTTAATTGTATTTTATCAGACAAAGATTCCACTCCAGATAGAAATGAGAATCATATATTCAGCCAAACACTTAATGAATGTTTTAAATCTAGTGAATTTAAAGGATATATATAAGCGAAGGAAAACAAATTCATTTCAATTTACCCCTTATTCATATAGATATGGAACACAAAACAAATATTAATAGCATTTTTGTCTCAAACAATCTGTTATCACATATCAAAGAAACTTCAATACTTTCATGTCCATTATTGGACCATAATGTTATAATCTTTAATATTATTTAAAAAACTGACAATTTAATACCAAACAGTTGATTACCAGCATACATTATTAAAATAAAAAGATTCAAGGATCGGTATGTTAAAGAGATCAAAAATTTCCTAGAAATAAACATGAATGGTGAAGTATCTGATATTGCCGTGTGGGATTCACTAAACACTTACTTCAATAGGAGAGTTACAAGCTGGTATATTAGTAAAACAAGAGAATGAAACAAAGAACTGAATACACTACAGGCCGAAACAGACACACTAAAGTTAAATCTAAAACCAAATGACACTGTCAGTTAGTCTGAACTTAAAAACTTAAATACAAAATATGCTGAAATTCTATATAATAAAGTTTAAATAAATCTGCAAAAATTTAAACTTCGGACATATTCAGTAAACCCTCTAAGCTTGCATAAACTTGCTCTTAGATCAAAAAAATGAATAAACTAAATCAAATCAAAAAATTACAACACATATCAATAATAAAAAAGAAAGTAGAACAGATATTACATTTATTCTTAAAGGTTTTAAAATATTTTCTGAAAATATAAATAATAACACAAATAACCTAGACAATGACAATATAGTTGAAACTTTTCTAAGGGAAAAAATAAATAATAAACTAACAAATGAACAAATAAAAAAGACAGACCATTCATTTTAACACAAATAAAAGGTCAAATAAAAAAGTTAAAAAAAAATAATAATTAGGCGCCGGGCTTAGTTGGGCTTATATCAGAGCTATATAAAATACTACTGAATGATGCAGTCAAAATATTAGATATGGTTTAAAGAGAAATAAAAACAACTGCTGAAGTCCACCATCATGGAAATCTTCCCTTATATCACTTATTTTAAAACAAGATACGGATCCTACAAAGCATTCATCATACAGGCCCATTTCACTTTTAACTGTGGACTATAAGATGTTCATGTCCATTTTAGCAAACAGAATTAATCTGCTTATACCTAAGCTAGTTAACAATGATCAAACTGGGTTTATTTTAAATAGACAAGTACAGGACAACATAATAAGAATTCATACATTAATAGACTATGCAAATAAAAATAAAAAAATAACTTTCTATCATTAATCTCGATTTAGATAAAGCTTTTGACTCAGTTAATTGGTCATACCTCTTTAAAGTATATAATTTCTTACCTGAGCTAATTGCATCACTTTCTAAGATATACAATAACACTTGTGCTTATGTCAAAATAGGTCATTTTCTTTCTAATTCCTTTACATTACAAAAAGGCATAAAACAAGGATATCCATTATCACCTTTACTTTTTGCATTAGCTATAGAGCCCTTTGCTAATAGCATTAGATACAAAAAGAATATTAATGGTATCAAAATAAAAGAACATTTCATACTAAAGATTCAGCTTTTTGCTGCTGATATTTTACTAACAATAGGAAATATTGAAAATTCATCAGAACATATAATTAGTTCTATGAGTCAGTTTGAAGAAATCTTGAATTTAAGATTTCATCATAATAAAACAAGTACATTATTAATTAACAAAAAAATAAATAAAATCATACAAATATTCTAAGTTCAATTGGAATAGCAATCAAATGAACTACCTGGGTTTAACCATTATGTCTAATAGCAAAGAAATGATACAAACAAATTTTCAACAAGTTGTTGATAAAATTTTAAGTTTAGTCACAAATTGGAACAAATACTTCTTTACCATGGAAGAAGTATTAATGCTTATTACGATGGTAATTCTCCCTAAAATGTTGTTTGTCTTACAATATTTAGTAAAATTTCCATAAAAAAAAATGATGAAGAAGATAAATAATATTCTACTTAATTTTTTAGCATCCTAATAAACCAAGAGTTTCCTTAGATTGGCACAAAAAAGTTTGGGATAATGGTGGAATAGGATTCCCTAATATTAAATTGTATGCTATTTCAACAATTGTAAAAAATTCAGCATTGCAGAAAAATACATCTTATGATTCAAAATAGAAACAAATACATCAAGATATATTATTAGTAAATAATAAATATATCACAACCAGTGATAAACAAATAGTCCCTAATAGTTTTTCTTGGTTGTTGAAAGATTTTTGTATAAATGGAATTACACCCTCTTCTCAAATTTCCCTATTCAAATCAAATCATTTCCTGTTTCCAAAAGTGGCACATATTCTAACCATTGTAAAGACTTAATATTTTCTATGTTTCCAATTCATACACAAATAACTGCTTAGAAAATCATAACTTCAACAAAATACTAGTATTGAAACAACAAAGTAACTTAATTTATTGGCATTAATTCTTAAATAGTATGGATATATATAATGTTAAAAATTTAAGGTCCAAATACAACCACAATTTTGAGAATTGGCTAATTTTACAAATATTTAGAGACTTTCTGAACACAGAGATAAATAAGATGTTTAACCCTGATAAGAAATCATTCCCCAAATTATTAGAATTCTTAATAAATATCAATAATAATGGACTGAAAAATAAATCATATTTGTCACAAATTTATAAAATTCTTAAATTAGATTTTACAAATTTAGGCAAATGCTATTGGAATTATTCCTCAAAAATCAATAATGAAGATTTCTCTGAAGAATACATGAAAATAACATTGAAATCTACAGATAAAACCTCATCTTCATTATATTGGAAACATTTCACTTGGAAATTTTTACACAGACATTTTGTCACTCCAAATAAAATTACAATTATTTATAAATCAAATAGAATTAAATGCTAGGGATATGATTCAGAAATAATAACTGATTGGATTAATTTGGTATATGAATGTGAAGTCATCTCCTCTTTTGGAAAGAAATGAATAACTTCATTCAAGTTCTATGGTCAGATAGATGTAATATTTCCAAATATTTAGTTTTATTTAATGCTCCAATCCCTGAGATAATTCCAAAAACCCAAGTGCCTCTTCTTTGGTCTATTCTTGCTATAGTCACAAAAGAATTACTAAAAATGGGAAAAGTAAAGTTACCCCCTCTAGTGATGAATTTATTAATATGACAAAAATTGTTTGCAGTAGTGAACTGCATACTATAAAGATAAGAACTTCTAATATTACACCTTCATATACAGCTTGGCTTAAACTTAAAGACTTGCTTGAAACATATTAATTGTTTTTGATATGCATAACTTTGATGTATTGATCAGCTGTAAATCTGTGTAAATAGTTTTGTTTTATAATTGATTTATTTATATTCTGTTTTAAAACCAAATTAAAAATAAAAAAAAGAATTACAAGGAAATTAATAACGACAAAGAGGTGTTTTAAATATTAAATTCATAGATTAAAGAAAGTATAATGGAAGAAAATGTGTGTGGTGGAGTGATAACATTTATATGAAAAAGGGATGAAAAGACAAATACAAAAAACTTGAAGGCCTATAACACTACATGATACTGCCTATAAAATATTTATGAAAATACTATAAAATACTATGAAAAGGATGGACAAGGTATTAGATGAGGTAGTAGGAGAAGGTATTTATGGTATAAAAGAAAGAGAGGTGAAAGAAATGTTACTTATAGTGAAAGAAGTAGCAGAGGTGATAGCAAAAGAAAATAATGATATTGCTAAAACATTTGATGAAGTGAGCCATGGAGTGATGTATCAGAATTTAGAGGCATACAGCATAGCAGAAAAAAATATTCATGTAATAGAGAAATTTTATGAAAATTCATGGGTACAAGTTACGAGAAATGGATGGATGGAAAAAAGTAAGTATTAAGAGAGGAATAAAACGGGATGTCTGATGGTATGTGCTTATTTGTGTTAGTACTGAATGCAGTAGTACAAGTATGCATTTATGAAATGAGGGATGCAAGATGTGAGATGGAAGGAAATGTTATACTACTAATATGTATGGCATATGCAGATGATATAGTTCTAATAACAATCAACAAGGGATGGATAAGTGAGACTGTAATAAGGTTCAAAAAGCTGTTAAAAAAGATTGTCTGCAGTTAAACAAAATGGGTGGGAGTTGGCATAATGGTTAAGGTGGTTGCCCCAAATGATAAGTACACGATTTGATTCTCACCTTTGAAGGGAAATTGGCTAGGCTTAAAATGTCCTGCAAGGGTAGCTAGCTTTGTACTTAGCTATGAACCTATAAGAGTAATGGATGTGGTGAGATAAAAAATGGAATGTATTTCAACAGAAAAAAAATAAAAATTTGGGGAGTAAAATTTAGTATGAGGGTGTAATAAGATAATGGAGAGGGATACTGGAACAAATTAAAAAATAGCTTGGTAGGAAAGTTGTTACTTATTTCAGAAAATGACATATATGCTTGATACTTATGCATGAGGAAAACTAGCATTTTAGGGAGAATACATGTGTTTCCCACTCAAGTGGAAAAAGAGTTATTAGAAATTGTTTTAGCTTAATTTGTAGCTCAGTTCTGAACCCAGTGAGATGAAAGATAATTTATAATAATAATAAAAAAAAAAAGAATGTGGTTTGAATTTAAAAAAAAATTCAGTAGTGCATGTGGCATCTATGCATTTATTTTGAGTGATGAGAAAGGTAAAAGAGAGACAATAATTAAGATGCTATATGAAAAATATAACAATGTATGGACAGAAAAGCAGGGGAAAAGAAGAAAATGGGCAGCATGGATGGAAAAGAATATGTAAAATGAAATTAAGTAATTTAAAAGTAACTGAGGTTGATGGGAAAAGAAAAGAATGGTATAGTATAATTCTAGAAAAAATAGTGTACCTATAGAAAAAATAAAAGAACATGAAAAAAGGCAATAAAAGAAGAAAAAGGTTTGAAAATGTTTATGAAGCAGATGATTTTTGTGGAAAATTTTATTAGACAAGTTACTGGTAAAAGGGAATATGAAAAATATGTTGATGGAGGAAAAGAAAATGTGAAAAAACAACAAAACACCTATTTTTGGATTTCAAAAAGAATACATTTTGGGAAAAGTTTAAAAAATGAATGTAGATGGGAAGGGTTTTAATGTGCAAATACAAATATGATATTATATGGGAAGTGTGTTAAAGTAAAGAAATATGATATTGATAAATATGATAAGGTACTGTTTGTGATAATATGGGTGCACTGAAAAAAAAAGATGCAAAGTCTTTTTGTATAACAAGAAAATGGTAGAGGATGATGTATTAGTGGAAATAAAAAGATGGTCGCAGAAGAAAGGGAGGTGGATAGAGGGTAAGTAAAAAATTATATAAAAGAATGAAAGAAACAGAACTGCTGAGTTCTTTTGTGCTGAAAAGTTGCAGATAATTTTAAGAATTAATGCAAAAAATGAGTGTGCAAATAATGCACTTATTTTTTTTAATATGGTATAAAATGAATGTAAACATTAATAAAGCACCCCTATTATTTTATTTGTTTGCATTTTTTTGTTTGTTCTAGACCTTATTCTTGTATTTTAATTGGTAGATTTCCAGTTATGACAAGATTGTGCATCTATATTACTCTGTACTTCTATTTTCACAAATAGAATTACTTGTAAAAGCTATCCTTTTGTACTTTAAATCTTGCTAGGTTATAGTAAATTTCTGTATAGTCTGGTGTCTTAAACTGTAGTAGAAGTTCATTAGTGAGAGAATTGTCTCTGCTCCAGTTTGTCCATCAGTACTTTTATTCACTTCTGCTTATCATATACCTGCTTAAAGTTGCATTTTGTGTCTGTCCTATAACCCATGAACACATTATACTAAAGTTTCAGAAATACCTCCAATATTGGCCTGTTATTTCCAGCACAGAGATACACCCACCCAAGGTATTTTATGCAAGAACTTGGAGAGGTATGCAACTGTGAACAACTACCTTTTCATCAAAAAGGAAAGATAATTACTTAAATTTTGCTTAAACATTTAAGTTGCACTTATAGTGACATCTGTGGTGATACATTTTTCTATGTTTCTGCTTTTTTTTTCATCTTTTTGCCAAAAGAGTTATCTGTTTCCAATTTTTGGCTTGTTCTGGAACCTTAGTCTCTTATTTTAATTTATAGATTTGTAGTTGCAAGAAGATTATGTTTCTACATTATTCTGCACTTTTATTTCCACTGGTAGAACTACTTGTAAAAGATATCCATTTATATTTTAAACATTTCAGTGCCATAGTCTTATGGTTTAATTCCCATTTTGGCAGGACTGTGTACTACTGCAAGATTTGAGCCTTAGTCATTTATTACTACATTGTACCATAAACGGTGTTATTAGAAAATTTCTGTATAGTCTAGTGCCTTAAACTGTAGTAGAAGTACATTAGTGAGAGTATTGTCTCTGCTCCAGTTTGTGCCTCAATGCTTTTATATTCTGCTTATCATTTATCTGCTTAAAGTTGCATTCTGCATCTACCCCATTTCCTTTTAACACATTAAGCTAAAGTTTCTGAAAGAGCTCCAATATTGGCTTTATTTCTTTGGATGCCTCTCTAACTGGATTCCTCTCTAGCTAGACTGCTTGTTCCTTGAGAATTTTTACAAAGAATTCCACCCTTTTGATGTGGTGGTTTTATAAGGCTATGTCTCTGGCCTCCACCCCTCTTTCATTGCTATTGTCTATTGTATAAGCTATAAATGCACTCTTCCCACTCACCATTTCCATAGATCCATGATACTGCGTGTCCACCCAGCAAACCAGTATTACTCTTGAATAAACTTCCTTTCTTCTACATATTCTCTCTTGCTCATTTTCCTAGGGCTCAGCAAAGCTTGGAGTCATAGCCTATACTCCAGAAGTGGTTTACTTGTATCCAGTGCCATGCAGGCAAAGTTAAGTACCTTTGATTGCTAAATTGTACTTGCCTATGTTATTTTGAGTGATTGCTACTGTTTCCCACTTTAATGTGCCCATTTCCCTGTAATTTTTGCAAAAATAAAAAATGCTGTTCCTCTTGCTGTTACTGCTGTTTGCCTTCAGGATAGGATTTCTAGCTACCTATTTAATTGGCTTATGGTAGCATTGTGCTTGTGGTTTTTACATTAGAAAGACTCGGTTTATTCATCTTGTGGCAAGAGGTGTTTCCCTGGTTTATCTGAGTTAGGAAATACACAAAAGGACTCATTTATTAGCCCAAGGGCTCATTAGCTAGTTTCCTGATTTTTTTTTGTGCTGCTATTAAATTTTGCATGTTTGTGTGAGTTACTAGTGCCCCATATAGCAGCAAACAACTAGAATGCAAACCTTTCATGTAGAGCTGTTCATAAAATCGTACCCTATAAAGCAACAACATAGAGCAAATACCTTGCAGCTAGTTAGGCATCAAATGGCAGTACTTAAATATGAAGTAGAATTCAGTACTGTGTAAACATTGACGTTACTAGAATTTAGTACTGTTTAGAATAATTTGCCCCTATAAAGCACCCTTGTTAGTCTGCACCAACGAAGCAACCTTAATAGCCTTCTAATCTCTATACACCACTGATTAAAGGACTGGATGGAATGAATATGCAATTTCCTAACTTCTCTATAGCTAGCTTGGTAGATATGGGTATCTTGAGATGATGTATCAATTGTCTCTTGCTTACAACAACCACTTACTCCTTAAGGAAACAGACACAGTATGCAAGAAGTCTACTTACACAATGACACTGGAGGCTAAACTCCAACATACGAGCACACAATTTGTTGTCAAAACAATGCACACAACACCCACTTCAGATAGTACATAACACACACATAGACTACATATGATGAGGCACATAAAAGCAATCATCCTAAACAACAAAGATAGCTTAGACAGTACGTTGTCAAAGCTATGCTTTAGCAAGCCCAAAGGTGTGTGTGTAAGAAAAGCAGTTTGTTTAAGTTTCAGTTACTGTTGGTAAATTGGCACTGGGTGAAACTCAAGTGGATGAAATAATGGTGATACAGTGATTATACCCCTATGATGGAACTGACATTGTACAACTATTTATTTTGGTATGCCAGGTTGCTCATAGCCTACATGCTGTGAGCCCATTAGTCCAATCACTCTTTTACATACATATTTGAATGGCAGTTGTGAAACTTGGCTCACCTTAAACTATACCTCTTCATGACATTTGGGTTGGTAGTGTAGATATGTGCCTGTAAGCTATGTGGTTTGCAATTGTGGGGCTATATTATAAATGAAACAAATGTTTATAGCCAGCAAAACAGTATTGTCACCAAAAAGTACATATACCCTTGTAACCACAAGGTAAAAGATACAGCAATATATTTTGCACAGCAGCTATTTTTATTTTTTAATCAAAGCTGTTAGGATACTGGTAAGACGTCTTCTGAAGAATATTTCAAGATGACAGTAATGCAAGTAGCTAAACAGTATAAATTGAAGGGATATCTAAATGTTGGATTAAAAAAGGAGGTCTTAATAGCTGCCTTGTGTGTTTTTCTTATGCAGACACACACACACACACACACACACACACACACACACATACACACATACACACACGCGCGCGTACACACACACACACACACACACACACACACACACACACACACTACTTCCCAAGTACTATTGATATCTCTCCAGTGACAGTCTCTTTACCTGTTTGCATGGAACAGTGCCACTAATCAAACTGCTAATATGATATCAAGAGCTCAGCTACTGATCACACTTTTAATGAATCATATATTAAAATAGCTTATGGTGAAGCACTTGCCTTTCAAAAGAGTGAATAGCAAAAGTCATAACAAAACTCTGAAAATATCCTTCATTAAAGTTAGATATCAACTATAATCCAAGCTGAATAAACTAATACTACTCTTTACTTTTAAAAGGATTTTACAATGTATACACATTAATATTTCAGTTACACAGAGAAAATCAAATAAGCATTTCACATGTGAAAGTATACTGCAGAAAAACTGCATTTGTATTTGTCATTTCCAAGTACTTATGGCTGTAGCTTCTGGAAATAGATAAAGGAAAGGATTCAGTAAACCCTCCATGGCTACATAGCTTGCTAAAACAGTGTGCATGTCACACCAAGATGATCACCCAGTAACACACTGATTTGAATTCAGTAGGCTGCTCTACAAAGGATCATAGCAAATTACTAGGCTACTGACCCTGAGGCCCTTATAAACCTAGCCAATAAATTAGCCCATGTTCCCACAAGTCAGCACCCAATGCCTGTGCCCAGCAGGGACACAGGTGGAATCTCAGGGGTGTATTTTCTATTTCCCATCCAGTCATCTAGGTTCCTCTTAAAGAGGGATAATGAAGTACTCTACTTGATTGGATGGGAGGTTGGCATAATGGTTAAAGTATTACCTTACAGACACAAGGTGCAGGGTTTGATTCTGACATGGGGTAATTGGCTAGGCGTATAATAGCCCAAATGGGCAGCTAGCCTAGTACTAATCTATGAACCTATATGAAGAAGGAATCTATTCCACAGATGAGGGAGTCTCTAGGGGACAAATCTGTCCCACCAGCAAGTTGTATTGCTGTTGCAGACAAAGTTGAAGTTTTGCATGCGGGCCAAGCGAGTGGAGTTTGGCTTATGGATATGCAGCAATTTCATCAAGGTGGGGTCAGAGATTGCTCTGTATGCTAGACATAGATCACCTCTGAGGAGTCTGTATGAGACAGAGTAGAGGAACAGGATTTTTAGCCTATCCATGTAGGATAGATTTTTGAAGCCATGGATTCTCCTGGTCAGGAACCCCTGTGGTCTCTCCAGCTGCTGCATGTGCTTCATGAGGTACATGCTGAAAGGGGCATTATACTCAATGATGGACCTGATAATGGAAGAATACAGGGAAGTTATGACTTCCTTGTTCCTGGAAGAAATACCCTTACTATTGAGGTGAGCCATGTAGAAAGCTGTCCTTACAATGGAGGCAACATGGTGGTCAAAAGTTAGATTGCTCTCAACTTGGGTGCCCAGGTCCCTCACAACTGCTTGCATGCTTCTAACATTGTTATTAATGTGATAATTTGTAGAGATGTCACTCTCCCCAAAGGGGATGATGATGCATTTTATGGGTTTAGTTTGAGGCTGTGTTTCTGGCACCAGTCATTTGTCTGGGTGAGACCCTCTTATAATATGTCTACATTACTAGGGGAGTTGATTACAGTGCCCTGTTTGCAGTCATCTGCAAACTTGGTCAGCCATAGACCTCTGGTTTTGGCTTGTACCTCAGAGAAGTATATCCCAAAAAGTAGTGGCTCCGAGACCAATCCCTGGGGTATGCCACTCATTACTGGTCTACTACTTGAGGTAGCTTCCTCTGTTTTGACTGAGTGAGTTCTATCAGTGAGCCACTTAACTACTCATCTGGTCACATACAGATTTATGCCAAGCTGAGATAATTTATCTATTCTGCCTGAGTGGGGAATAGTGTCGAAGGCCTTGGCCAGGGCACCATCTTCCCCTCGTCCCTGGCTTTGGTGACTGATTCAAAGAAGTCTACCCGATTTAACAGGCATGATCTCCCCTCGACAAAACCAAACTGTGTGATCAAGTGTTTGGAGGTTGCCAATGTCCTTGTTAATGTGGTCCATGATAATTTGTTCCATGGCCTTGCAAATCAGGCTAGTTAGGCTGATGGGTCTATAATTGCCTGGATTGGTGGATGCTTCACTTTGTGCAGAGGGATGATGCTGGCCGTCTTTCACTCAGCTGGGGCAAAATTGGTACTTAGGCTTAGGTTGAATATGATGCCTAATGATACTGCAACTTCCTACCTGAGTTGATGCAGTATACAGCCTGGGATGTTATCAAGTCCCATGAAAGCTGTGTTTTTAGCCTTTGAGAGGGAGGTAATGACTTGTTCCCTAGAGATAAGGGGAGGCAGGTGCTGGGGATATCCTGGATTACTGATAGGGGGACAGGAGGTGGAGCTTTCACTGAATATGATTGCCAGCAGATTGGCTATATCCATGGCATTTGTGTAAGTGGTGTCCTTGACCATCAGTTCTGAGCAGATTTTTGTGTTTCCCCTTAGATTGCAGATGTATGTGAACAAGGCCTAAAGACCGACTTTAGTAGATGTGGCCAATTTGGATGCAAAGTTAGCTTTGGAGGACTTCACTAATACCCTTATTTGCCTGTTTAGGACAAGGAGAGATTGCTTCCAATTTGGCACCAGTTCCTTCTTGGTCCTGGACAGCAAGTTTTCCTTTTGTTATAGAGATTATTTATGGCTGGTGTCCACCAGACAGGTTTATTATTCTTTGAGGAGGAGGATTTTGTCCTGTCAGGTATTGCTGAATCCATGTATTTATATAAATAGTTGTATAGCACTGTGGTGTAGTTTTGGACATTTTTACCAGTTCCTACTGTTTGGGAGGGGACTGTGAAGCTGTTTAGTCCTTCCCTCAGGAGGTTGTAATCAGCTTTGGGGAAGTTTTTTTTTATAACCCTAGCTGGGAGGGGGTCCGGGGAGACAGTGACTTTGAAGGTGACCACTTTGTGGTCTGATCCTACCAGGGATGATGACAATGTGGGGATGTTGCAGTGGTTTTCTATGTTGGTTAGTACCAAGTCCAAGATGTTGTCACTTCTTGGTGTTTAACCAGCTGGTCCAAGGCAATGGCATTAACAAAGTCGAGGAATCTTTGAGCATTTGTGTTCTGGCTTGAGTAGTTCTTTCAGTTGATGGATGGGTAATTAAAATCACCTAGGATCAAGATATAGGGTTGAATCTTAACAGATTTGAGGAGGTCCAGATAGGTGCCATGGGTGTCCTGAGTCAATGTTGGGGCCTATAACTATTATTTGAATAGGTGTCTTGTCAACCATTAACTGCACCTTGGGCATCTCCTGTGCATCATACAATTTGAGCAGCCTGGAAGTGTGTGTGTGTCTTTAATATATATTGAAACACCACCTCCTTTGGCTTTGCTACCCTCAATTTGGGGTCTGTATGTATGATGGGATGAGTAACCAGGTAAGGCTGGGGTACTGTCTGCAACTTTGAACCAGGTTTCTGTGACTACACAGATGTCAGCATCTTCCAGGGTTAAGAATGTTTGCAATGAGTGCAGTTTCATGTTGAGACTCCTAACGTTCAGCAGCATCACCTTTTAATTCCATTTAGTTGAGATTCTCATGTCGGTAGTTTTGACCTCAAGACATTGCCTTAAAAAAGGCACTATGTGGCAGACAGGAGCTTTTGCCAGGAGCCTGAAGTCCAATGGAGACAGATGCAGGCCATCTCTGGTAAAGCACTGTGGTCTGTCAATCATCTCTTCCCAGGCTGACAGGTACTGGATTACCTTAGAATGACACCAGAAACTAAGCCAACTGTTAAAGTTAATCATTTTTTGTTTGTATTGAAGCATCATTCTTGGTCACTGTAGAATGCTGCTTAAGGCTAGTGACATTCCTGCTTGGAACACATATTCGGTGAGCTTGATCATATCTCTGTTCATATAGGCCAGAGAAGTACATCTCAAGTCATTCACACCAACATTTACTATGACAGAGTCATAGCAGTACTTGTTAAGGAAACAAACTGGAACAAGAAAAACTAAAAAAGTACAAAAACGGCTGCTCCCAAGTTCCAGTAATCAGAGAAAATCCACAAAATTGTTGAAATACCCTGGAGGGTAAAAAAGGGTCCAAATGAACAAGCTGTGATAATTTGAACGCAATTTTTAATAAAAAGCAAAAGCGTTGTTAAGGGACGTGAGTGCATGGTCAATATGTCAGATTCTGGCACCTGGCAAACAACTTACTGTGACTTTCTCCTTATCCAGCCTGGTGAGGGGAACATCTGTGTGTCTCACAATGGCATCTCCTATGATTAATATATTGGGTTTATGGTTAAGCCTCGATGGCTGTGAGACACAGGCATGTGGACTATGTGTGGTGTGGTAGGCTGTGGAGTTTGCGTGTGGTTTTGTCCTGGAGGTCTCTTTTGTTTAGGTAGGTATTTGGGTGTGTGTTTTGTTGGTGTGGTTGATGTTTGAGATGTGGTGGTTGTGCAGACAACCTTCTCAGTGTCAGGTATACTGACTTGTGAGGGAGACAGCATAGACTCCAGGTTTTTAATGTAATTGCATCTCTCACAATTTCTGTTCCTAGGTGGTAGTAAGAGAGAGCTGTCCATGTACATGAGACAGTTGCTACACTGTCTCAGAATGCCAATATCAACCAGATATGGCAGGAGAAACTGTAGGAAACTGTCCAGCCATATTTTTCAGAATCAGTGAGGGGGGATGAGCTAAGGATGGCAAAGGTGGAAAGATCTGGGATGGGTACTAGTAGCTTGTGTGTGCACAGATGCTGTAAAGAAGCTTCACTACCGCAGGACTGAGCGAGTGCTAGTAAGGGAAAATTTGAAGCTTTAATACCTTGCAGTGGGTTAAATCAGTGCAGCAGATGTGTGCAACTCACAAACAAGCACAGCCCCACACAAACACAGGGTTTAAATACCAGAAAAGATAGAAGAATCTAGAAGCTCAGATTACTACCCAGTCCTGCTAGCCCCTGCACTTTCAACCAATCACTCATGCTAGAGAAGGTCAGGCAGCCTTTTTACTCTCACTAACGGAGAAGGCAGGCCCCTACCAGCACAAGATGGCTGCCAGGAAACTCAGCAAGCAAAACAACCAGGCCTGGATGCAGCAAACCTGTATCCAGACTACGCTACTTGACTAGAACTCAGAAAACTCTCAGAAATGCACAGAAAAGCACAGGTAGAGCACTCAAAAACAGAAAATACAACTCTCAGTATGAAAAAAAGCAGTTTACAGTTAAGTAACTCAGTAGAAATGCAGTTACTGTAATGAAACACTACTTAGCAATGAAAATACAATTAAAATAGTGTAAAACAGTACAAGAATGTAGTGAAACAGTAAAAAAAGCATTTATAACAATACAAAATGTAGAACCACACAAACATGGTAAGCGTTGTGACATACTAATTACTGCATAAGCAGCTGAATTTTATGCTAATCAACTGATCCAAGATGGCTGAGCTATTCAACAAGCTATAAAGCAATTGTGTACATTTATTGTAGCCTTTTGCCTTCTATACCAAAACCTATTGGAAGACAGCCACAGAAAATACACAGGAAAAAAAGAATGATAGAGGCTGCTGCTGATTTTCTGCATGTATATATGCAACAGCCGCAAGTCTATGCTGCTGCTGATAGACCTCAGGCAAAGAGGAGAAGGGTATCTAGACTCCATTTAACTTTTATGGTCTGCATGAGGTGAAAATAGTAGAGCACTGCAGAGTGGATAGAGACACACTCCAGGAACTCTGCAAACTCTGTTGTCCTCACCTGAGGGCAAGGGCAAGCAGAGGGGAACCAATAACTTTGGAGACCAAGGTATACGTAGCAGTTAGAATGTTAGCTACACAAACCTTTCAATGACCCACAGGGGACATGCTGGGGGCTTCACAGGCATCAGCATCCAGGATTCTACACCAATTCATGAATGCAATGCTACAGCATACCAGTGACTATATATATCTCCTCCTACCCCTGAGGACAGAGCTAGAACTATGACATAGACATGCACAATATGCCCTCAACCTGGCCAAGTGGCCATGGTTAGCACACATGCTGACCCCCATTGCTGTACACCTTTCATCCTATGTACGTACATACAGTAAAACTGATGCCAGGCAATGCTCACAACCTTTACTTCCCCATGTAATGGCTATATACTGCTAGCATCAGACAGAGTCAGCCCGAGATGATAATAGTTGAAACTGCAGGACTATCAAGGTAAGTGTTAAACCTGTAATAGAAAAATAAATGTGAAATAACATAAATGAATGGCAGATACCTGCATAACTGGTACTTGTAAATGTACCTAAGTTGTATGTGTATGAGTTGTCCAGCAATGCCATCAATACCTGACATGACTGGCATCTGTAAAACATACTTATGAAGTCCACCAAAGAACCTGGCCCATGCAACTGAAACCTCCAGTATAGAAAAAACATTCCAAAAAGCATACTTATCCCTACAGCCCTACAAGGGGAGGAATAAGCATGATTGACAACACTCTCCTTCCCTTCCAGTTCCCTAGCTACACAGTTACCTTTAGGGTAGAATCAGCCCTGAGAACTCTGAAGATGTAAATGAGTTGTGTAGTCATTAGAATTGCTGAATACCAAACTTTGTGAGTTCATGTAGCAGATGTAAACATAGTGTAGCCTCTACACCATAATTTGATGCTAATGGTTTGCAACTGGGAATGATTACTCTGACTAAAGCAAAACACAGTAATGCACAGACACCCTTCACTGAAGTGGGTGTGTCAGTGAGGATACACTTGCAAAACATGGAACTAACTACATTGACCTTTTAAACAAAACCAAGCACCCCACATGTAAACTTCTGTGACATAACAGTGCAGAAACAAGTTGCTGACTGCCATGTATTTGCATCACACCTTGAAAGAAAAATGAGAAAACATGCAGTAGAGACTGCATGTGTAACAGTAAAACAGAGATAAGGGAATGATTTCCAAAGTACACAGAGAAGGAAGAGTTGCAGTTTTGCAAACATATTCATAAGTAATGCCTGATTACTCATTCCACAAAATATGTTATGTACACATTTGCAATCATCACCTGAGAATCTCCAACTGTATTAACTGTTGGTTACTGGGTATGAAATGTTAATTACTTGTATACACATTATTTACCTGCTATTGCAAAGCTGTGTCTGTGGCAAAAATGATAGCTCAATACACCAGTGTTGTGTAAGTGCATTAGTCTGATGGTTCAAATCCAGAGCCCTATAATTGTTTAACCTTCATTTCACTTTTTTATCATTTTTTCCATGTGCATGGCAAGTGGCATAGCACAAACATAGTTAGCTGCTGAAAACTGAAAATGTAATTCTAGTCACCCTACAAAGAGCAAAAACTCTTAGTGGCATTGCACAGTGGTCAGCAACATGGATGATAATGACTGCAGAAATCACACCTGTTAACTGACTGTCTCTGCGGCACAAGGAGTAAACACATTGAGCTAAAAAGGGATAACAAAGGTAACGCAGGATTGGAGTCCCACATTAATTATATTTACTGAGGAAGAGTCATAATGACTATTTACACAAGTAATATATGTCCATTATTGCCTCTTACGTTCATGTGTTACCTAACTGTGCACAAAAAGGGCTCACTACTGAAGGAAAAAAAATGAAAACTTTAATTTGATTCACTGTCCATTGTGCAAAGAGGCTCAGTGGCGATATATGGCCATTTGCACTCTGGAGTGTGGTACAGGGTGCAAGTGCAGTGAGCTCATGAAAAGGAACACAGGTCAGCCAGGGTTCAAATCCAGCACACTCTACTTTTTAGTAAGGGTGACCCACTGTAATTTTTCACAGCAGTTTGATTACAAAGGTAATATTACATAGCAATAGCTATGTATAGCAGGTTGATTGACAGAAAGGTATCATTACTGTTTGTATACGCATGCCTTTGTAGGTGTCATTATGTGTGTAACTAGTTTAGCATGACAATGATGATTATGAAATAAAAAATGCAGTAGCATATCAGTGGTGGACATAATAGTTTACTGACAATTATATACACCCTTCCCATAACCCAAGTATAACTATAAAACAGAATGTATTGTGAGGTATGTGGCATAGCTTTCAACTCTTTTACTAAAGTAATGCAAGTCTATCCATTTCCAGTATATTGTCAGACAGTCCTACAAAATACCTGAGAGTGCATAAGCTAGGACCTTCTAATGTGACACACATACAGGCTTATCTGAAGTATAGCACCGGTCACTATTTAAGCTGTAAATCTGTAATGACCATAGCTGGCAAACATGTATTCTGTGGTGATGAGGACTAATCACCTCTGTGGAAATGTATGCATTCTCTTTTACATAGCTTTGAATCTCACATTATACAAATTACTTGTAACAGTGTGCAAGTCCCCACAAAATATTTGCCAAGTCATCCCACTGATTCCCCCAAAGTCGTGACTTAAAAGTCAAGAGATTTAGCATTTCACTGTTGACCAGTTGACAAAGTGTGACCAGGTGTAGCAGCACACATTTATTTTATTTATTTTAATCAGCCACGGTGGTACAGCGGTAGCATTGTTGCATCACAGCAAGAGGTTCTCCTGTTCGATTCTCGGCTAGAGTGCCTTTTGTGTGGAGTCTGCATGTCCTCCCCACGGTTGAGTGGCCTCCGAAAGACATGCGTGAATGGGCATGCCTTCGCTGAAAGTTGGGCATCGGGCTGGCACCCCGGTACCATAAAAATCTACTACTAATCATTAGTGGACCGGAGCTCCACTGTGGTGACCCCTAACTGGGAAAAACCGAAAAGACAAAAAAACAACATTTTATTTTATTTTATATTTGTTAACCTGGATGGTCCGACTAGACACAGGTCCATTTTCAGTGGTGGCCCAGGGAGAAAAGCTCCACAGTAAGTAAAATTTTACACAATATGTTAAAATACAGTATACAGAGAATTATCAAACAATTTGTTAAAATACAGTATACAGCAGAAGACATAACAAGACCTATATATACAGAAACAAATAGTTACACATGATTAATAACAGAATAAGTATACAAATTCAATCAGCATTAGGAGAATACCTAGACTGTAATATATATTACAGTAGGTATATTAGGAAGTGAGGTATATAAGTGGAATAATTTGAGGACTTATGTAATACATGGGCATAGACACTTATTCTTTGCGATAAATTGATGCCAAATGTCACATTATCATTGCTATTTCATAAACTCCTTTACTCTATTTTTCCCAATGTTTCTCTTCCCTTACCATCTCACAAATGAGGTTAGCATGGTTGTGCTCATTTATGGAATGGTTGTAAAATGCTGTATCGCAAATTGGCAAGAAAACATTTCAACTGTTGTCGGAGGACAGTTGCAGACATGGCAGGAGATGGTAAGGGTGTTGTGAAATTCAGGGTGCAGAGGTGGGGTGTGGAGAAGTCAAAAATATTTGTTATACTCCTTGAAGTGCTACAGCCATAGTCTGCTGTAGGAGAACTATACCAGGTGTTAGTACAAAGCTGAGGGTTGGAACAGCCTAGCAAAGACTGCCTCCAGAACAACCATCATATGCATTGGAGAGGAGTGTAGGCACCACTACAGTGACCTACAGACTTGTAAGCAGGCATAACTCAACCATTGTCTGGATGAGTTTGGAACTGTTGACACCCCCAGTAGTGTAAGTATACAGATCAAGCAACTTTAAATGATATGGAATGCAGCCAAGACTGCTATGTATAATTCTTTCATGTCTCATCTTTCATTTTCTATTTTACATCTGCAGACAAAATCTTGGTGGACAGGGAGGCACATGTTGGGAAGATGGAGCGATAATTGTATTAGGCAAGTGTAATACTTTATTCAGATTATGAGGGTTTATTTCCAACAAGTAGCCTACAGACTCAAATTCAATAAGTATAATTTTTACATTTGAAATGCAGCAATATTGGTTTTAATCCCATGTTGTTAAGTTATCTGTAGTATCTTTAAAAACATATATGGAATATATGGAATATGGAGATATACTGAATACTGGTCAAAAAATTATTTGTATTGACATCCATCTCGACAACTATGACATATTTATCCACCCTTGTTCAGCTTGATATAAGCCTGTTGTCCCTCTCCTAACCCTTCTGTACCCCTGTGTCAGTCACTTTATGCTGCAGAGCATGTAGTTTAATAATAAGAACAGACCAAAAACATGCCCATGACTGCTACATTACACAAAACAGTTATGTGTATGTCCTTTTCTTCTTGTATGCATCCCATCACAGCCCACCCCTCTTAATGGATGTGTATCTATTAGGCTGATGGATGTACAGGACATATCATGTTTTCTGCATACTGACATGACTTTGCTGATGGATATTACAAACATGTTACCTTGACTCAATAATAGATCTGTGCAAGGCTTCAGACTGTGCTATAACATTCCCTTTGTGTCATGTTCATGTGATGATGGATGAAATGTTCATCTAATATGACGTGGAAACTGCCCTTACTGTGAAAAAGCATACACCATACAGTTGTCAGAATATCTATTCCTACACAAATAGCTATCATATCTGCTGAGTCATACTAATCATTTCAAAAGATGTACCTCCCTTTGTCATTTGTAGCAAGCTGTGATTTGCAGTGAGGCCTGTAATACAGCTACTAATTGTAGAAGTGTATTGAGGCAGGAATTACTGATACAGTCTGGAGAAGACACATACTTTAGCGTACTGTGTGACAGTCACATTTGCAGTCCTGATCACATTTACTTAGGTTAGGAAATCCTGACACCATTCATAAAAAAAGTGAATCATCTGGATTTAAACTCTCACATCTGCTCTGACCAAGAGGTTATTGTTCTTACACCCTGTGCCACAGGGAAAGCAACCTAATAGGTATATTTTCCACATTCAGTAATGTCCAAAGTGCTGACAGCTGTGCATTGCCGCTGAGCCTGTTTGTAGAAAGGGAGGTAAACCAAATTAAAGTTAAGCAGAGACCTGCATTTGCTTGTCACTTAACGTCTTCACAAATGGGATAGGCAAGACCAACAGTTATGTATAGAACAAAAGTTTGGCCTTAAGATTTCAAAGACAGACTACAACATGCACATCATACTAGCTGCCAGCAGTTTCTCCAATATTATATCTAGCAAGCCTGACACATGAAACATTAACAAACCGATGCGTTTTGCAGTTAACCCCAATCAGGTGAGTTACTGTATGTCCCTATTTGTGCACAGTTTATCAATGAGCACCATTGAATACTGCTACTTCACAAGATCTAGCTGAATTCCTGAAATCAGAATCAAGTATGTGCTAATATTTTGCCATCATCTGCACAAATCAGCTTCTTGGCGATGTGCTTTTTGAAGAGGTGTATAGCATGTGTAACTCTAGTTATTGGGCTGTCATCCACCAATATATGGAAATGAAGTCAGAAACACAAGAGAAGGGCAGTGGTGTGTGCTTGACTGAACACATAGATATTCATGTGTGCCCTGCAACAATGGACTTGCAAATGATATATCAGAACTTGTGCAATAGACAGACTCCAGAATTACAGAACATAACTGCATTGTTACATCTGGTATGGGTGTATAGTGACAGTGGACATTGGTCATCCATGATCATATCCCACTGATATTGTCAGTAACTTGTATTAATGTGGGGATACTTTCATCTGAATATGAAGACACATAACTCAATCATCGCAGTACTGCTGTTTCCAAAGTGTATGTTTGTTTGTGTGTGTCATCTACACAACATCCTGAGAAGCAGGTGCATGTCTGTGTCACTTCTGAAATATGCATTCATGACAGCTGCTTTCACCCAGGTTGTCAGGGTGCATTTATATGTCCTTTTCCATATTGCGGTTACTCAATCATATCACAAGTCCTAGCTTTGAAAACAGGTCTTATAGCAGTACATGTTATCTGCAACAATATGATGACATCATCCCCTATAAAGTGCATTGTGACAGTGTTAAACTCAGACTTCTGAAGTGGTGTGAGCACTATGGGCTATGTTCTCTAGTGTGTATAATTAGATAATTAGGGTTTTTTTTTCCATAATAAATCTTTATTGTTATATTATTTTCAAACACAAATAAGAACAAAAATAACATATAATCAAGAATTAACTAATATCACTAATAACCACACTCTATATACAATATTACAAGAATGATTCCATGTAATACAGTTAAATATAAAAAAGCATAAGAATAAATGCAAGTAATAGACAGTTGATTACTAAATTCTCTCCACACACATAAATAATTATTAATATTTCCAAGTTGCTAGTATAATATTAAAAATCTGTTCCCAAATTTTTGGATTATTAACATTTTTATTTTGTGGGTTTAATAGTAATTTATGAGCCAATATATGTTTTGTCGCTAGAACTCTAACGTTCTGCCATGAAGTTTTAGATGGGTCTAACCAATTTGAAGCTATATAAAGCTTCATTAATAGAAAAATATTAATGTATATAATAATTTGTGATTTAGGGATCTCTCTCGGTGGAATATGCAGAATCATAAATTTCCATGATAATGTTGTACTCTGGTAACCCACCTTTTGAAGTTGGATCTTAAGGGAATTCCAAAGTTTGAAAATACATTTACAACTCCAGAACACATGAAGAAGATTAGCTGGTTGATTCTTACAGTATGGACAAGTTGGCGAATTTTTGGGATTAAATTTATGCAGGGTAAGATGTGTATAATATGCATTGTTCCAAATCATCAACTGGGTATATATTAATTTTTGAAGAGAAGTATATTTGATGGTCAAGTCAATTGCTTTTAACATATTGCTTCTATCTGTCACTAAGATTTTCTCTTCCCAGTAGTTTGATAAAATTTTATCATGAAATTGAAATTCTTTAATTAATTGATTTGCTATCGTGATATATTTAAGATCCTATTGGAGAGCTTGCCACAACAAAGAGCATCTATTAATAGCCTCTTCTTCCAGTTTAAAACTTTTAAAATAGCTTATAGTGAGTTCTCTAATTTGTCTCAGAATAACCAGATAATTTTTAGGTAAGTTAAGTTCTTGTCTTATTTGGTTGGCCGAACTGTCAAGATGTTTATATATATCAATCAAAGTTAGATTAACTATCAATGGAAACTTGTTGAGATCAATTAGTTGATTATTCAATTTTAAATTGGGATTCTTATGAAAGGGTTGAAAAACCATCATATGTTGAACCAAATCTAATAAATGAAATAAATGATGTAAAGAGAGTATGTTCGTTTTGATGTGTTCAATAATCCCATAGAATTTCAATGTATCCTTACCAAAAAGAAGTATCGCTTTAGGATTGATATTTAACTTTAGAATATATTTATAATTCAGAACTACCCAAGGTGGTGTCCACTTAGTATTATTTATATCATAACTGACAATTCTTAAAATTCTATTAGAATTTACAATTAAATAATACATTTCAAAATTAGGTAATTCCAGTCCTCCTCTATTTTTTGGGGTCATTAATTTATCATAAGATATCCTGGTTTTCTTTGGTTCCCAAATGAATTTAGCCAATTCTTTATGAATCCGTTTAAAAAATGACTTTAAAAGTAATAAATTGGCTGACCTAAAAATATACAGTAATCGTGGTAATATGTTCATTTTGATAATTGAAACTTTTCCTAATATTGGCAGTCGTAAATTTTTCCATCTCCCAAAATCAGAAATTATTTGTTCCCAGATTGCTTTAATATTATTATTATAAAAGTCTTTATTATCAGTAGAGAACTCAATACCTAGATATTTAATATTTTCTTTAAATGATACCTGTCCCACTAAGGGTAATAATGAAAAGGGTTTAGGTGTCTTTAAAGGGAAGATATTGTTTTTTTCCAAGTTAATTTTATAATTAGACACTTTTGAGAACTCATTAACAGCCTTCAATAATTTTTCAGTATCTGATAATGGAGATGCACAATAAATACTAAGATCGTCAGCAAAAGCTGCCATTAATATTTTAGTTCCATAAATTATTGGGACATTATGATAAACATTTTGTTTGATATATAAAAACAATGGTTCAAGATAGATATTAAATAATAAAGGGGACAAAGGGAAACCCTAGCGTGTTCCAGTCTTAATCTGTATTCTTTTAGAGAAGTTTTTATTAATATACAATGGAGTATAGGGATTACTATATAATATTTGTAACATTTGAACAAACTCATGTGATATATTAAAACACGGTAAAAGATCAAACAAGACATTTGTATCAACCCTATCAAAGGCTTTCTGGGCATCAATTATAAGGGCATAAATATTTAAATTATTTTGCTTAGCATGCTCTAACATAGTATGTAGTGTGAGTGTATTATCACTGATTTGTCTACCTGCCATAAAACCAGTTTGTTCTTTAGAAATGATATGAGTCATGATTCTCTTCAGTCTAGATGCTATAACAGAGGTTAGAATTTTCATGTCTACATTTATTAATGATATCGGTCTATAATTATCCGGATTTTGAGGATCTGAATTGGCTTTATGTATAAAAATAGTTTTTAAGGCATTAAGGTGTGGATCATTAATTTTATTCCTAATTATGTAGTTAAACACAACTGAAAGTATCGTACCGAAAATATCTGCAAATTTTTTATAAAATTCCACTGTCAAGCCATCAGGACCTGGTGATTTATGTGATTTCATATGCTGAATTACATATACTATTTCTTCTTCAGATATTGGTTTAACCAAGTCATTTTGAATGTCCTCTCCTATTGTTGGAAACTTAATTGACTGTAGAAATTGTTCATAATTCCTGTTAGGGGTCATATCCTTTTGTCCAGCATAAATATTAGTGTATATTTTCTCAAAGATATTAAGAACCTCCTCAGTTTTAGAATATATTTTATTATTAAATTGTATTTCCGAAATCTGCACGATTGGTTTTGTTTGATTAATGATCCTAGCTAATGCTCTCGATGGTGTTTGAACGTGACTGGCATACCTCATTAACGTCTTGTACTCTTGAAATGTTAATCTACTATTCTGAAGTAAAAAGAGATCCTTTTGACATTTAATCAGTTCCTTCTCTGTTTGCTCCTTAAAATCTCTAATCAGGTCTTGATCAAGTAATTTAATTTTTATTTCTAAAGTTTGAATATCTTTGTTTAATATCTTTTTATAATAAGATGCTTTTTGCAAAAGTGTCCCTCTTATTTGAGCTTTAACTGTTGCCCATTCAATATCTGGGGCAAATTGTTGCTTCCCTAAACCAATCAATAAGTCTTTCAGGTACTTTGTAATTTCCAGTATTATATCCTCCTTATTCAATAGATTTGGATTAAGAGACCAATTATAACCTCTTTGTCTCAAAGTATCTTTTACCCCCTTAGTAAAACTCAACGAAATTTTAGAATGGTCTGATATATAACGGGCATGTACCATAACTGTAGGTTCTAGATTGATCAATACTCTTGAAATCAGGAAGAAATCAGTTCTGGACCACATTTTATGACATGGGGAATAAAAGGTAAAATTGCTTGTACTATTATCGTTATTCAGATAATGAAATGGATCATATAATTGAAAGTCTTCTTTAAGATCATTTAGTGCTAATACAGCATGCTTGTTAAATGCTCTTTGTGGACAAGATCTATCCAACTTCGGATTCTGGTAGGTATTCCAATCACCTCCAACAATTACATAAAATCTATCAAATTGTGTTAAAATTGAATATAGTGATGCTATAAATAGTTGTTGGTCATTACAGGGAGCATATATATTTAAAAGTAAAATAGGTTTATCAAATAAGGTAGACGAAAAAATAACATAGCACCACCATCCATTTTTATCTGTATTAGAATCTAATATATTTTCCTTGTATTGATCTTTAATAATGTTGGCTACCCCAGCACTATTTGACTTACCTTCAGATACTACTACTTCTCTAATCCATTTCTTTTTTTTAACATCACCCCATTGATCATTTATTAAATGTGTTTCTTGGAGTAGGATAAACCACGCCTTAGCCTGCAACAATACATGTAACACCAGTTTCCTCTTCTTCAAGTTCTGGAGCCCTTTAACGTTCCATGAATCTACTTCCCACATTTCAAAGATTCACTGTAAGATGAAAGTTTTGGAGAGAGAGCATGGAAAAAACAAAAAACAGTAAATTCAAAACCTTACATAATCTGGAAGCAATCCTTATATCCCGTCCTCAACCAGTGCATACCCACTCTAACCCCGGACCAGGAGATGAATATGTCCTGTATAATATAAAATGACAAAGGGTTTAAAAGAAACAACAGATATAAAAACACCACAATGTAAAATTTCACACATGTATCACAATTAAGACCTATAAAACCTAACTTCACTACGACAAAGCCTAAACTAAACATTCCCTAACAAACACTGCCATAAACTATATCTCTTTGGTTAATTACTATTTAAACAAATCAAATTAAAAATGTAACAGTAGTACATATAAAAAGAATAAAGTAAAAAAAATAATGCATTTTCAGTAGGTTATAATAATGCACTTTCACTATAATAATGCACTTTCAGTTGGATTAGCTATCTATACATAAACCACATGCATTAAAAGAGAGTAGAGAAAGAGAAAAAAAATACTAATATATAACCCTATATTAAAGCAAATAGACAGCAAATTTATTAATATCCTTTGTTATACATTCACCTTATACTAGTTTCATAATAAAGCAAGCTTCTAACTAAATAAAATAATGAAAATAATCACAAAACATTAAAAACTATGCTGACAGGTTAAATAAACATTGTTAAATCCCTGCACCCTCTCTAAATAATATAACTACAAAATGTTGACTTAAAGTTAATAAATGAAGTTCCTAACAAGTTCCTATGTGCTTAAATTACTATAGAACAGTGTTATTTAATGTTAAATAAGCAAGAGAGTGTTTAAAACAGTTCTCTTCCGTTTTCCAAACCAGGAAGTCCTGTAAAATGCTCGCGACGGGGGACCACTTTTGCAGACGGACTCCCGGAAGTGCCACAACGAAATCTACACCCTCAACAGCATTTTAAGCACTTCCTGTCTTCCTCCTCATTGAAAACAGTTCATAGAAGCCATAAAATGTCAGGAAACAAGTGCAGGAGATCAAGATAAGGAAAAGCAAACAGTTTTATTGCACAGGAATAGGCCTAAGCTTCACAAATGCAAACAAAAGATTACCCAGTCCTCGAAGCACAGTAAACATAGCAGCATGCCAGTCCCAGCAAAAGTTCAATTCAAGTCTCTGATGCAGGTAAAGCCTTGAAAATTTTAAGAAACAGATTTCTTGCCTCATTTTTGGTGGATACAGAATGTTTAGCCCCATCCACTGTGAATATAAGCATATTAGGATATTTCATTTGAAACTTCATTTGTTTGTCAATAAGAAATTTGCAGTAAGGAGACAGAGACTGTCTAGCCTGTCTGATCTGTATAGGTAAATCCTGTGTCAGAGATATTTTATTGTTTTTCCACATAATATAGCCTCCACCTTGTTTTGCAGTAATAAGTATTCTATTTACATCTTGATAATTAAGCAGTTTAACATGCACAGGTCTAGGAAAATTAGTTGCTTGTACCTCTCTCAAAGCTCTGTGTGCTCTTCCCATGATGATTTGTTTCACAGTATCAGAATCATTTAAAAGCACTGCAAATATTTGTAGTATGGATGGAATCAGTTCATTATATTGAATGGATTCAGGAATCCCTCTGACAATGATATTGTTTCTCCTGGATCTTGCTTCTAGATCTGTAAGCTTACTTTGTATAGCCTGTATATCCACATCATGCAAATTAGGTTTTTTTTCCAGTAAAACTAATTTGTCCTCAGTATCAGAAATTCGAGCCTCCGTCTTATCCATTCTTTCCAGCAACTGAGTACATGAAATTCCAAATGATTGTATTTGACAAGTCAGTTCTTTTAAAGCTTCTTGTATAGGCAGAAGTGCAGTTTTGATATCCTCCATATTTAAATCTTGATCAGCTTTAGTTTTAGTCCCTAGTTTCTGTTGTTCCTGTGCTTTAGTAATTTTTTGTCGTTTAGTAGTCACATCTTTTTCTGGTGATTGCAATTCCGATAATTTTGTTTTAGTCGTAGTTATATCCATGCTTTTGTCTTCTTTTGACATCTTATTGGAACATAAAAAGTTGCAATATAAAAAGCACACGGTTCCTTTGTGTATTCCTCTCTGCAGAGATAGTTAATCTGTTGCAATCCAATGAAATATATTCCTTTTTTCCGTTTTTTCTTCTCAATCCAGGATAAATAAGTGTAGTTAGAGTAAGTTTATCAAAGTTTTGATGTTGAAAACTTTGTGGTATCCACTCAGGGTTTTGATTTCCTCAGGTTAAATGGAGAGCTGCAGTTCAGCAGTGTTCACAGAACAGCAGCCATCTTTGAATCCGATAATTAGGGGTTTTAATCTCATAGTCATCAATTTGTTTATGTAGTCAGAAGATCACTTGTCCAGGTCCTGTTACACTCACTCAAGTAATATTCAAATGATACTTTTACACTGCTACATGACTCCACAGCAATGTAATACAGCCCTCTCAATATCCTCTTCTAAACATACACTGATGATATCATCCTTTCTAAAGTACACTCTTGACAGCATTACACAGATTGTATAACTAGATAGGTAGCGGTTCTAATCTCACAACAGCCAACTCTTGTATTATGTGTTCATTCAGCTCTCAGTCTGGAGACAACTTTACACCAGGATGTGAGTCCATAGCTATGTCACACACTCTTACCCAAACTTCTTCTCAGCATACACTGATGATTTCATCCCATATAAAGTGCACTCTGTGTTAAAAGTGGACATCTGTGGTAGTGCTAGTTCTACATTGTATGGAATAGAGCTTCTACATCTACACAGGTGTGGTGTTCACATCTGACCTCAGTCAACTGGTGGGTGTGTGGTTGGTGTTATAATACCATTGTTCTTATGAATATCTTTTCATTTTTTCTCACACTCAGGAGAATCTTTTACATAGACCCCTGAATCAAACATCCCCTTTTCCCCTCTGTCCACATAAAATCCATTATCCGTTCTTCAGAACATTGAGGATGTCATCATCTAAAAGATGAATACACACATTCTGAAGCAGAATGACATTATGCAAGCCATCTACAGACCACTGGAGGTGTGATTGCTGATTCTGTCATGTGCTCATTCACGTCACATATAGACAAAGACTGTCCATATTAAATTGAACACATACACACGTACGCACATACCCCTACTAACTTCCATCACATAGCTGTAGTGATGTGTGTTTAAATGGTATAATAATGGCTAGAATTTTATGTGCTGTTGGCCATTAGTCTAGTAATGTCTTATGACCCTCTGAACATTGCACACATTGAGTTTGTTAACATCCACGTATGCTATGATGAGGTCTGGATGTACTGCATCCCTACAACACTGTATTCCAATATGTGATTTGAGCTACCATATTGATATCCACTGCTGCCATTTGGTTACATGTTCCATCCATAACAGCTATACTAATATGCCTCCTGAGGACTGTTGATTTCGGATGATACTATGTATATTGTTGCCTTACTAAGGCATGTGTTCTTTTAGTGCAGTATATCAACATTCTACACAGTTGTCATGCAAATATCACAGTGACAGATGCAGTATGGCACAGGTGTGAATGTATATACCTAGCATCCGGAAATGTTATCTGACATATAGCAATGTTACATCATACTGATTACATGGTCACATACACCTGGGTTCATCCACATGTTGTAATGGTGTTATATAGACAAACATATGCGATGCTGGTATTCACTTGCAACCTTGGGGAATTCATTGTATGCAGTATTGTGTTGCTCTTCATAAGGATTATACAGGTGTTCCCCATCAGCATTGTGTGACTATCAGCATTTGTGCATTATAGATTATAGATTAGTACTAGGCTAATTGCTCTTGTGGGCCATTTTAAGCGTAGCCAATTGTCCCTTGTGAGACTCAAACCCTGTACCTTGTGTTTGTAAGGCAAACACATTAACCATTAGGCCACCCTCCCAACCTTAACTGGTCAGCCTGAGCCTCACCCACCACAGTTGTCATGTATCCACATATGATGCTAGGGCCCTCAAGCACACATTTTCACTGATACACATATGGGCATATGATGTACAACTGATGTAATGATGTGAAATAAGTACAGCTGTATGAATGTGTTAACAGTTCCAATGTGCACATGTGATTCAGACCAAATGTTATATTTGGAGGTGATATAGAGCCTGAAGTCCAGCTGTAAAATGGTACAGCTGTAGTGTGACTGTACTACATCATGGACATACCACTACATCACATCAGCATTACCACCTGATAGTTTGTATGAACACATATGGATGGATGTCAGGACTTCATGGCAGTATAATATTTTCACTGGCCATGTCAGTTGGACAGTGATCATGTGGCACATGTTCTGATGTAGACGTGTATTTATAGGGGGTGCTCCATGTATTGTTTGGTATCTATACAATATCACAGTCACTGCTTCTTTGATCATTGACATTAGACTTTGCACTGCTGTACTTTCTGTGCACATGGGCACAGTTGTTGTATTGCCATCAGCCTCACATACTGCTGAACCATTCATTATAATGAATCACTTCTTAATTCGCACATCAATTGCAGATGCTTCAGACAATATCCATTGCTATTACATGTGGCAGATGCATGCAATACACAGCTGTGTGTACTGAACCCACTCATAATAGTGCATTGTTTGTATGTATTGTTATCCATATGGCTGATACCTATGTCAGCCAAGGATACTTTAGTCAAGTGTATCACATTTGTCACAGTGAGATCCTACACATCTTGTCAGCCATACAAAACTATTCTGTGGGTTGTACACCCGTTAGGATTTGATAGTACAGACTTCCCTTCAAGGTATTCTATGAGATGCATGTGTAATACATATTTCTGTGTTGCACCCAGTAAACACACAGCTCAATGACAACATCGATGGCATTGGTTTGATACTTACAGGTGTGGATTGTCATTTTTGAGGAAGGGGGGGTTAAATTCCCCTTTTAACATACTGACAATCATTATAGTTGTGCACATCTGTTCCTGCAGAATGCCACAGGTTTCCAAATGATTTATAAAGAGGGAATAATACAGATTTATTTAAGGTCAGTTTAAGTTCAGTTTATATTCAGAAGGCAAAACAAGTCTGAATGGCATCAAACATTTTGGGAATATGATTGTGAGAAAAGTAGAAACAGATATTGATATCATTTAAAAGGCAATATAAATGATCACAACTGTATTTATCTCAGAAAAAAAAATAAAACACTAAGGAACTAACCATTACAATAAAGGCTCAGTGTTAAAGCTGTAAAGGTACAGTCACAAGGGGCACCCTTCAACAGAATTAATCAGCCATTTTTAAATACTATATATATTTTTTAGAAAGTATTTAATCCAGACAGTGGCTGACAAGAGTCCTTTTGAATTTTCCCATTACCCTGGTTAACAAACATTACATAAAGAAATAATCAAACAAATTTTAGAAAAAATTGTTCAAGAAATGACTTCCTGATATAACTTTTCCTTAACCTGTCTAAGCCATATCTTCTCTCACCCCACAGTAAACACAGATACAACACCATACATAATTGCACTGCTATTTGGTATATTTCTGTTTCATCTATATCTCCCTGAATCTGCTAGATCACTCTATTATTGCTATTGTTATTCTCTTATTTGTGCTCAATGCTCTGCTATTTTTGTAGTTTATAATCATAGCAGGTAATATCAACCTTTCTTTGTCCCTGCCACTGTTAGTAAGCAGGCCCTTTTTAAGACTTGCAAAAAAAAAAAAAAAAAACACATTGCTCCACTCTGCTAGTAATATGAGCAATTCTTACGTTAGCCGAATTTGCTTATTTCATTTTATGCTATTTTTCAAATTTAAACCATCTGTGTGCAAACATATTGGCAATGGATGCAGTCTCAGTTTTATTCGATGCTCTGTACAACTGTCTTTAGTATTAACATTTCATGCCACAGTTGCTGACAAGAGTCCTTTTGAATTTGCCCTTGTTAAATATGTAAACACGAAGATACATTTCAGGAACCCTGTGCTGAACTTTAATGACAGAAACTGCTATATTTTTATTAATTTTGGTAACTATGGACAAGTATTCCTTAAAGTTTAGTATGAAAATTAAGCTACTCCAATACCGTTTCTTTACTCATCTCCTACATCTTTATATGTACCATAGTTTCACATACAATTATACGCTAAACATTTATCAGCTTCTGCTTATATTTTTGTTAGTTTTACTGGTGCATTAGTCTGCAGATATTTGTTTAGCTACATTTCACGGATGAAATGCAATGTTCATACACACAATGTTCTATATTTTCAGATCTCCCATTTTCCTTTTGAATTTATTTTTTACTTGTTTGTTTGTGGATATCAACACTGTTGCATATTTTCTTCCTTCACTCCCTGATGTGGAGGGTAATCCCTCATATCTCCCAAACGTATAATATATATATATTTTTTTTCTAATTCCATGCTTGCTTAAACATGAATGAGTGATAAATCTTCCAAAACAGAAGAGTCAGTGCTGGCACACACAGACTGACAGTAATTTCCTATGGAAAGCTGTGATCAACGTCTGTTCTTCAAATCTTGTGTCTCGGGCACCTGGCACTCAGCGAAAAGTAATTGAGTGACTTGTATAGAAGCCAGTAGGCTAATTGGAGAATTATGTATTGTGTTCAGGGTGCTAGGAGGCGAGACATTTCTCTGCAGTGTAGTTGGCTGAGAACACAAGGTTAAAGTGAAATTCAGTTGCAGAGACATATAGCTGTTGCAAATTTGCTGTGAGCACAGAGAAGCAAGGAACACCATACCCACAGTTTCAATAACCAGGTGCACAGCAGAAATACTGTCCATGGCCCCCAATACATCTTGAGACAGCAGACAGTATGGCAAGCATCAGCAGCTGGATGTCCAGTGCCTATGTCAGTAGCAGTGAAAATGCAGTGCACACTGGGCAGTGCCTTTATTAATAGTATGGATTACCTGCCATTCAAAATTGTAGGATTTCCTCCATGCTGTAGTATGCTTCTACATGGATTTTACATAGCATGTACTATACATCAAGCACAATGCACATTACTTCCTCTGTCCCCAAGCACATGTTTATTGAAGCTATGAGCATGGCACTGCATGCCTCTCTCTGTCTGCAGTGAATATGCAACACACATATTCTCTGCAGCTGAAGTCCACTTTAGCCATGTGATCCCAGCCAAATGTATAGCAGTGAAATATCTCAACACCTGTCAGCCTAAACCCTTGTGCAGTATTTGAGAACCTGGTGCCAGAATTGGTCAGTATGGTGGCAGCATGAATGAAGAGCACAGAAAATGAGTTGTGTTGGGCTATTCATAATGCACAGGGCAAACACTGTGTGTGTGTGTGTGTGTGTGTGTGTGTGTGTGTGTGTGTGTGTGTGTGTGTGTGTGTGTGTGTGTGTGTGTGTGTGTGTGTGTGTAGCAGCAGTACTACATTTGGCTAATTCTCACTCACTGATTATAACATTGCACTTGAATGCTTTAGGCTTAGACAAATGTGGTGAATAAAAATGTGTTCTGTAATTACATAGTATAAATATTTTGTGTGTGGCAGGTATTGGTCAAAACATTATGCAGTTCTGCACATTTGCCATATGCTCTTAATGCTAACCATTCCTCACAGCTTTATTTAGTGGTCAGCTGTGCAGGGTTTACAGCTAGTGCCTTTGAGCCTCACATAACTGGTGGCAGCAGCAGGGCTTTCAAGGCCTGTATTCCTTATCATTGGGAATGGCATCTGTCATTTGTAAACTATCAGTTTCATTCTCAATTTTATAGTCACAATAGTTTCTAGAAGCATCCTCAGCTCACCTCTGCTTACAGTAGTTCTGCTAATTGCACAGAAAAAGTTACTTGGCATTCCAAAATGTAACAGCACTGGAAAAAAAATTAGTGTGTCTGTGAAGACTGGTAGAGAAGGCTGAAGGCTGCCAGCCTAGCCAGATAGAATTTTGCAGATAATTATGTAATTTGTAAATATGAATGTAAACTGCATGCTTGTTGTCTTAAATGTAAATAAATGCAGTTACATGTGGAACTGGAAAAAAATGTGACAACAGTGCACTCTACTGACCAAAGTAAAGCATGTGGTGACCCTTTGAAGTAGCAGTGGTGCCAAAAAGTCTAGATGAAGAAATTCTATTGTTTTAACCAAGAGCTAAATTGCTCAATTTAAACATGCAAATGTATTTTTATTGCTCTGTTCCTGACCAGCTGCAAGATAACAATAGGGACATGTTAAGACTGCAAATGCAGTTAATGATATGTATTAATGATGTAGCCTGGGAACTACAGGAAAGTGACAAAGAAATGATGTAAGGTTTATCAGAACTTTTAGTTATGTACTCACCATAACTTCAGATGTTTGGGATCCATCTCGCCTACATTCTGAATGATGGGTTCGGAGCCGATCCCTCGGCTCCGACTCGGCACGCTTATGCCAAAGAGCGAAGTCTCTTACTGGCTGAGCTTACCATATCCCAGGATGCACCACTACCAGTCCCCCAGATCTAGTTTGTCCGCATACATGCACACATGCATACCCTGCTTATATAACATCGTCAGATGAAACAAGATAAAAACAGTGGAGCTCAAAACCGTTCAATCTCTTCTGATCTGCAAGGCAGGGGGAAGGAGGGTGGGTATCAGGAATGTAGGCGAGATGGATCCCAAACATCTGAAGTTATGGTGAGTACATAACTAAAAGATGTTATGTGATCCTATCTCGCCTACATTCTGAATGATGGGACAGCGTCCCTAGCACCTGAATCCTGGGTGGCTCACTGGAAAACACTCCTGAGTACCGTGGAACCAAATGAAGCTCGTCCTTTAGATGCCACATCCAATTTGTAGTGGGAAATGAAAGTGTGCGGTTGGACCAAGTAGCCGCAGCACAAATTTCGAAATAGCGAGCTTGGAATGAAAAGCTATAGAAGTAGCCATAGCCCTGGTAGAATGAGCTTTGATAGATGATGCAAGTTGCTTATTCGAAGAAGAATAGGCCTGAGTTATGCAATCTCTGATCCATTTTGAGATTGTAGCTTTTGTGATGGTTTGGCCCAATTTATTATCTGAGAAGGACACAAACAACTGGTCTGACTTACGATGTTGCTGAGTCCTGTCTAAATAGAAGCGTAATTGCCTGTGAACATCCAATTTATGGAGAGTGTATTCTGCTTCATTAGAGAATTTTGGAAAGAAAACTGGTAGTTCTAGAGATTGTTGAAGACAGAAACTAGAGCAGACCTTTGGGACAAAGGATGGATTAGGCCTAAGTGATACTCTATCTTTGTGGAAAATCAAATACGGTGGTTTAATAGACAGGGCTTGAAGCTCTGAGACTCTTCTTGTCAAGTAATAGCCACTAAGAATGCCGTTTTCCATGACAGATATTTTAATTGCATGTAGCAGCTGGTTCAAAAGGGGGAGATGTTAATGCGAAGCACCAAATCAAGATCCCACGGAGGTGCAGGATGAAAAACTGGTGGTCTTAACAGACTCGCACCTTTAATGAATGTTTTGCATAGTCTGCTGCTCATCAAAGGAGGATCCGTGGATTCATGGAATTTAGAGATAGCAGCTAGTTGAACTTTAATAGTTGAGACAGAAGATCCCTGATTAAATAGGGATGTTAAGAATTTCAAAACCTCTGGGACAGGAGCAGTGATAGGGTCTAAGCCCTTGAGTTGAGCCCAGATAGCAAACCTCTTCCACTTACTGAGGTACAATTTGTTAGTGGTGGGTTTGTGGGCCGAAGATAAAATGTGAACAACTTCCGGGTCTAGTGAGTGACTTCTAACTAAGGTTGGAAGTGGAGGAGCCAAGCTGTCAATTTCAGAGATTGAAGGGACTGATGCCAATGTCCCGACTGATGGATTAGCAAATCCGGGATCAGGTCTAAGGTCCACGGATCGTCCACTGCATGCTTTTTCAGGTAAGGAAACCATATCTGACGAGGCCAGTATGGGGCAATCAGAATCATTGAAGACCCTAGCTGAGAAGCTTTTTGAATAACTTTGGGAAGGAGTGGAATTGGAGGAAAAGCATAAAGTAACCCTGTTGGCCAAGGTTGTGCTAGAGCATCCATGGCTGGTACTTCCTGATGTGGAATCAAGGAGAAGAACCTTTGGCACTTGGTGTTTTGTGGAGTCGCAAATAGGTCGCAGCACGTCCCCATCTCTTGAAAACCTGGGCTGCTACTGTGCGGTTTAGAGACCATTCGTGAGGAGAGAGAATTGTCCTGCTTAATTTGTCCGCCAATACATTTGACTTTCCGGGATGTGGGTCGCTACCAAGAAGCGGTTGGTAGCTACAGCCCATTCCCACACTCTCATGGCCTCTCTGCAAAGGGGATACGATCTGGTCCCTCCTTGTTTGTTCAGATACCAAACCACCGACATGTTGTCTGTGTGGATGGCGATGATGCCCTGAGGGAGAAACTTGTGTAAGGCCTGTAGGGATAGAAGTACAGCCCTCATCTCCAGCACGTTGATGTGGAGAAGAGCTTCGTCCGGAAGCCAGGAGCCCTGAACTAGCCTGCCCAGACAATGCCCCCCCCACCCTATCTGGGAGGCATCTGTCGTCAGGGTAACCACTGGAGGGGGGAGAACAAAGGGTTTTCCCTGATCCAAGTTGGATGTCTGAAGCCACCAGCGAAGGTCCCTTTTGCATATTTCCGTAATCATGATGTGATGATAGAGGGGAAGGTCTTGAAAGGACCATTGAGTTGACAAGAGCCACTGAAGAATCCTCATGTGTAACCTTGCTAGAGGAACTAAAAGTACCGTGGCAGATATTGAGCCTAGAACCTGTAGGACCATCCTGGCTGGGGCTTTGGATCTCGAGATCAGAGCTTGAACTTGGCCCTGTAAAGTTCGGATCCTTTCGGCAGGAAGAAAGACGCGCATCAATCTTGAGTCTATCTCTGCTCCTATAAACTTTATGCGCTGAGAGGGCAGCAAGACAGACTTTGACCAATTGAATGTAATCCCTAGGGAAACACCCAGGAGATGGTGGCTTTGAGGTTGTCCATAAGTAGATGCCTGGTGGTGGCAGTCAGGAGCCAGTCGTCGAGATAGGGAAACACTTGGAATCCAAGACTCCTCAGGTGAGCCGTCACTACTGCCAAACACTTGGTGAACACCCTGGGGGCTGTGGTGAGACCAAAGGGCAGAGCACAAAATTGGTAATGACTGGCTCCCAGGCTGAAGCGCAGATACCTTCTGGACGCCTGATGTATCGGTATGTGATAATAGGCGTCCTTGAGGTCTATGGAGCACATCCAAACATCCTTCTCCAACAACGGGAGAATGGATTGCAACGTGACCATTGCGAATTTGGATTTCGTGACGGATAGGTTCAGTCTGCTGAGATCCAATATTGGTCTCAGGTCCCCTGTCTTTTGGCACTAAAAGAACCTGGAGTAATTTCCTGATCCGATTTGGTCTGTGGGGACCGGTTGGATGACTCCTTTTCCTAGCAGCTTTGAAGCTTCTGCGGCTGCTATTTCCCTTTGACTGGGTGGTGGGTCCGGGATTCTCTTGGACGGAGGGGGTGAGTATTTGAATGGGATGGTGTAACCTCCGGCAATTATCCGAAGCACCCATCTGTCCTGAGTGATTGACTCCCAGGCTTTTAGGTGCTTGGCAAAACGACACCCGACTGGCTCCGGAGCAGCACAGCCGGGCAATCCCTCATGTCGTGTGGGAGGCTGAAGAGCCACGAAAGGACTCGCGGTCTCCAGAATTGTGGGGCCCTCTGCCGCCTCTGGGACGGCGTCTCCCTGAAAAATTTCCCCGCCCTCTGCCTCTGGACGGGGAATCTTCCTGCTGTTGGGAGAAAAACTTGCGAGATTTTCGGAACCACATTTTCCCCCCTCCTTTGGCCTTGGGGTAAGGCCGAAAGGGAGTGGAATAACGGGACCCCACGGCAGATAACGTTTTCCCTCTTGCTCACAGCGGTAAGGGTGCCTTTCACCTTGGGGCCAAACGATGAGGACGCATCAAATCGAGCGCCCGCGAAGGAAGAGATGAAGGCCTCCGAACTGACACAAGCGGAGCCAGGGTTGTCTCCGTAGAGCCACGCCTGTGCCTGCCGCTCTACCCGCCCCTTCGGCCGCATAGGAAATGAGCCTCATGGACGAGTTAGCAATTGACGTAAGGATAGCCAACTGAGAGCTAACGGACTGGGCTAGCTGCTCAGGTAGGTTACCCGAGAGGAGTCTGACAACTCCTTGACCAGATCCCTCTGAAGCCTGGTAAAATGTGCCAAATAATTCAGAGACCTTAAGGTAAAGGCCGCTGAAGTCAGGGTGCGCTTCCGTACCTATCCATACTCCTAGACTCCTTATTAGGAGGATGGATGGACGTTGAAGCCTCTGCCACGTCCTGTTGTGTAGCAGATGCCACCACCATGGCATCTACAGCCACGCCTTTAGTAAGGAACTCCTTCTCGGGCGGAGCAGATAAGAATTTGTTTGGACGAGAAGAGACTGGTTCCACGGTATCCGGGTGTTCCCACGCCCTCCGACAAACTAAATCCAGAAGCTCGTCGAAGGGCGGAGACACCCAGGAGGCGGAGGGCTGAGCCCCAAAGGCCTTGAGGAGCACTGATTCATCCGCAGAGGGGGGTTTGGACATCCAGCCGCCTCGTTGTTTGAGGATCTCTAAGATGTCTGCAAAAGAGACATCATCCGAGGACGACTTAGGGGACCCCTCCGCATCATCCATATCAGTGTCCGATGTAATAGACTCGGGGGAGTCCATGTGCTTCCTCTTGCACGATCTCTTCCTTGGGGGTTCCTCTGAAGACAGTTCCGAAGAACCCTCAGGAGGAGGGGAACCCCCACTGGGGGTAACCTCAGGCCTCGGGGCTCCGCTGGCTACGGACAGGGGAACTGCCAAAGACCCAGTCTCCACTCCTAGGGAAGGTGCCGGTAAAGCCGGGGAGATGGCCGAAGAGGACTTGGCCAAGGCACTCCTCATGGCTCTGAAAGCCGGACCCCCAGAATCCTGGGAGTGTCCGGTCCCCTGAGCCGTGATAGTCGACGGAAGACCCGCAGCCGAAGCACCGAGGGGGAGGCTCGGAACCGAAAGCATAGGTCCCGAAACATCACCCCCGGGTCCAGCCGAAGACGTACAGATACCAAACTCGGACCCGAAGGCCCGGGTTGGAGTAAGGGTCGGAGCCGACCCTGAGATCTCCATCGGCTCCAACAGCACCTGCTCCGACGGAGCCGAAGCAGTCGGAGGAGGAATGGCAATGGGGTGGGCCAAGGTCATCGGCTCCGAAGCCAACTGGGTCGGAACCGAAACAAATTTTTGGAAGACTGGGGACTGGAACAGTCTTTGGAGCACCCTGTCTATATCAGAATCTGACATCCTCGAAGACTGAGAGGAAACAGAACGGGTCGAGGCGGCCTCTCCAACGGCCCCAAAGGGCTAGGGGACCGGCTCGAGGCGACTCGATGAGTATCGGCGCCGAGGAATACACACCAGATTCCATCGGTGCCGAGGTGGACTTCGGCGCCGAGGAGGAAGTGTCTGAGCGGGCAACCTTTGTCGGCTCCGAGAGCAGTGGAGCCGACGAAGATGACCCGCCTCTCGATGCCCCAGCTATCGGCTCCGAAGCCAGAGGAGTCGATACTGGTGGCATCGAGGCAGACCGTTCGACCTCGGCTCCAAGCCCTTGGAGCCGAAGGAGAGGCCTGCCTTTGTTTCTTAGCGATCGGATCCGACGGACTGGTCGGAGCCGACGCCCTTTTCTTTTTGGCTGGAGAAGGAGAGGATGCCAAAGCTTCTTCGAAAGAAGGTTTAATTAATCCCTTAAGAATTAATTTATTTTTCCTCTCCTGGAGGACCCTTGAGGAAAAAGCATGACATACACTACATGATTCCTGTAAATGCTTTGCCCCTAAGCAATACACACATAGCGAGTGATCGTCCGTGATGGACATTTTGAAGCTACATTTTACACATTTCTTGAAGCCCGAAGGCCTAGGATTCTGAGACATTATAGAAATTTTCAGAAAAGTAACTGTAAAGAACACTGGTGACAGACCTATAATAGGCTTACAGTTTACACTCGCAATACTCTGAGTTAGTTAAACACAGCTACAAACTCTGTAAATGTAATAATTTCTCTCAGTAGTTCCTCTTTAAGGAAGAGAAATATAAGTGAAACAGAACCGAAGTCACCTAAAATAAAAAGACCGGGAAAGGCCTTTCCAGACAAGAGGTACTCCTAGTCCACACTCACAACACAAAAATTCACCAAGTGAATTTTGTCAAACACACTCAAAACACAAGAATAGCTGTTTGTAGAGAATGAAGAAAATCCTGACAGAAAAAACTAGTGAAATAATCACTACTTAACTCAGCCAGCTCGAGACCACGTCTTCACTTGTTAGCGGCAAACGAGATCTGGGGGACTGGTAGTGGTGCATCCTGGGATATGGTAAGCTCAGCCAGTAAGAGACTTCGCTCTTTGGCATAAGCGTGCCGAGTCGGAGCCGAGGGATCGGCTCCGAACCCATCATTCAGAATGTAGGCGAGATAGGATCACATAACATCTACAGTTTCAATTTAAACAGAGAGAATCAGAAGGCATTAAGCATTTTTGTCTTGATCGTCCAACTCACAGAACTTTGCCTGTTTTCTTATGTAAGTAATCTTAGACTTGTGTTTTCTTTTAGTGATAGCTAGAATCTAGAAAGATTAAACTAAGTGTTTTTTCTGTGATGTCAAAACTGTACTACTGAATTATTTTAAGTATTTCTGTGTGATCTCTGAACTCTTGACTAGCACTGACTGTGTAGTAGAAAATATTGTCTTGTGGTTTTAATTAAATATTTTAAAACCTTTTAACTGTGGCTGGTTTGTGTAGAGATAATTTATGCTCTAGAGTACATTGCATATTTATAGAGTTTACTGTACCAAGTCACTCTAATAAGCCTCGACTGTTTAGTCACATCTACCAATTGGATAACAATATTGCACAGTAATAATTGGACACCCTTTCCTTTTAAAGGCCTTTGAGTAGCTGATAAATATTAGCTGGGTAGTGGCAGTAATTACTGCCGTATAGTCTGGGTAAAAGGGGCACAGCTGGAAAACCTGTGCCAGCCTTCCCCAGACGTATCTGCATGGTTGTGTAAACTCTTATCTTAAAGTGTGTGTGTGTGTGTGTGTGTGTGTGTGTGTGTGTGTGTGTATGTGTGTGTGTGTCAGCTATTTGGGCAGGGACATGAAGCACTGGTTGTACAGAGAGGGTGCTGGAGATTTTAGCTTGCCCAACTAGGTTGAGATCTGGACCCTATAGCTGTGCCAGTGGGGAGTCTTATTGGGGATCTGGAGAGCAAGGGAGCAATCAGACCCAGACTGACTGATCTCTGTGTGCTGTTAAGGAAAATTGCACTTTACTGTGTGTATTTGTTATCCTTTCTTCTCATATGAGATGCCCTCTCTGGTGTTAGTGGTGAGGATTGAGGCTCCTTGATTACTGGGCCAGGGCACAGGCATCACAGTGCCCATCATAAAATGAGCAAAATGTGTTTAAGTTCTGTAGATAAAATGGCATGAATTTTACAGTGACTACAAAAACATAAAGTTTATAGCTGCTATTTTTTCCTGTCTTTTTGCAACTAAAATTTTAAAGAAGAAGACATTTTAAAAGTACTTGCTGTACAGGTAGCTATATGTATGTGTGATCTGACTTGTAGAACATTCAATATGCAAGTAACAGAGACAAAAATGTGCACCATAAATTAATAACTTGCAAAGGAAAAGTACCTATGCTGAAGGGCTGCAGTGGCAGAAACTGCAGTAGGCTAATATATTGTGCAGATGATACCACAAACATAGACTAGTTCTTGTGCTCTACATAATTAAATCATTCTGGAGACTTAAATTAGTGAGAAGAAACAGAATGGAAAATTATGTTTTACTCAAAAATTAATTTAATAAAGTTAAGATATTTCTTCTTTAATACTGTCATAGTATAAAAACGATAAATCACATCTAGATATAGACAATATAGGTTTATTCTGGCTGCCTTCACCTTCCTGACTAAAGTACATGAGCCACAGGTCAATTCTACATTAACCACACTCAGAAATGTATTGCTTAAGGATATATCATTATTTCAGGAAGATGTTGGCTTTGCCTCTGTAAATTCCACAGTGAATAAATATGAGACAAGAATGCAGTCACATGCTTACACATGACCTGTTCTGCACTTCACTTACACCAATGAGGTTTCAGAAAAAAATTCAAATATTTTCCTAGATGAATATAACATTCTGTTGCCAGCAGTTCATCTAAGGTCATCTTCAAAGTTTAAATCACATGATGTGTAATTCCTAGAGTATCTATTTATTTCCTATTCCAGGAAATAATAAATACCATATAAAGCTATTTTGAATGTTGGCAGTATGACTGGTAAAGGAAGAGAGCTAGCTGATATGATGGACAGAAGGAAGGTTAGTATATTGTGTGTGCAAGAGACCAGATGGAAGGGGAGTAAGGCTAGGTGTATCGGCGGTGGGTTCAAATTGTTTTATCATGGTGTGCATGGGAGGAGAAATGGCATAGGAGTTATTCTGAAGGAACAGTATGCGAAGAGTGTTTTTGGAGATGAAAAGAGTGTCAGATAGAGTAATGTTTATGAAGCTGGAAATTGATGGTGTAATGATGAATGTTGTTAGTGCATATGCTCCACAAGTTGGGTGTGCAATAGATGAGAAAGAAAAATTTTGGAGTGAGTTGGATGAAGTCGTGATGACTGTACCCAAGAGTGAGAGAGTGATGATTGGAGCAGATTTCAATGGACATGTTGGTGAAGGGAGCAGTGGGGATCAGGAAGTGATGGGTAGGTATGGTGTTAAGGAGAGGAATGCAGAAGGTCAGATGGTAGTGGATTTTGCGAAAAGGATGGACATGGCTGTGGTGAATATGTATTTTAACAAGAGGAGGAGCACAGGGTGACATACAAGAGTGGAGGAAGATGCACACAGGTGGATTATATCTTATGTAGGAGGGCCAGTTTGAAGGAGATTGGAGACTGTAAAGTGGTGACCGGAGAAAGTGTAGTTAGGCAGCATAGGATTGTGGTTTGTAGGATGATGTTAGTGATCAAGAAGAGGAGGAGGAGTGTGAGGGCAGCACCAAGGCTCAAATGGTGGAAATTGAAAAAGGGTAACTGTGAGGTAGAGTTCAGGGATGAGTTAAGACAGGCACTGGGTGGCAGTGAAGAGTTACCAAATAGCTGGGTAACTACAGCAGAGCTAGTAAGGGAGACAGCTAAAAAGGTGCTTGGTATCACATCAGGACAGAGGAAGGATGACAAAGAGACATGGTGGTGGAATGAGGAACTACAGAAGAGTATACAGGCAAAGAGGTTGGCAAAGAAGAAGTGGGATTGTCAGAGAGATGAAGAAAGTAGACAGGAGTATAAGGAGATGAGGTGCATGGCAAAGAGAGAGGTGGAGAAGGCTAAGGATAAGGCATATGAAGAGTTGTATGAAAGGTTGGACACTAAGGAGGAAGAAAAGGACCTGTACCGATTGGCTAGACAGAGGGATTGAGCTAGGAAAGATGTGCAGCAGGTAAAGGTGATAAAGGATAATGAGGGAAACATACTCACAAGCGAGGAGAGTGTGTTGAGGAAATGGAAAGAGTACTTTGAGGGGTTGATGAATGAAGAGAATGAGAGGGAGAGAAGGTTGGATGATGTAGGGATAGTGAATCATGAAGTACAATGGATTAGCAAGGAGGAAGTAAGGATAGCTATGAAGAGAATGAAGAATGGAAATGCTTTTGGCCCAGATGACATACCTGTAGAAGCATGGAGGTGTTAAGGAGAAATGGCAGTGGAGTTTTTAACCCGATTGTTTAATGAAATCTTAGAAAGTGAGAGGATGCCTGAGGAATGGAGAAAAAGTATTTTGGTACCGATATTTAAGAATAAGGGTGATGTGCAGAGCTGTAGTAACTACAGAGGGATTAAACTGATCAGTCACAGCATGACGTTATGGGAAAGAGTAGTGGAAGCTAGGTTAAGAAGAGACGTGATGATTAGTGAACAGCAGTATGATTTCATGCCGGGAAAGAGCACTGCAGATGCGATGTTTGCTCTGAGAGTGTTGATGGAGAAGTACAGAGAATGTCAGAAGGAGTTGCATTGTGTTTTTGTAGACTTAGAGAAAGCATATGGCAGAGTGCCTAGAGAGGAGTTGTGGTATTCTATGAGGACATCAGGAGTGTCAGAGAAGTATGTAAGAGTGGTACAGGATATGTACGAGGGTAGTGTGACAGTGGTGAGGTTTGCAGTGGGAGTGATGGATGCGTTTAAGGTGGAGGTGGGGTTACATCAAGGATCAGCTATGAGCCCTTTCTTATTTGCAGTGGTGATGGACAGGTTGATAGACGAGATCAGACAGGAGTCCCCATGGACTATGATGTTTGCAGATGACATTGTGATCTGTAGTGAGAGTAGGAAACAGGTGGCGGAGACCCTGGAGAGATGGAGATATGCTCTAGAGAGAAGAGAATGAAGGTCAGTAGGACTAAGGCAGAATATATGTATGTGAATGAGAGGGAGGATAGAAGAATGGTGAGGATGCAAGGAGTAGAGGTGGTGAAGGTGGATGAGTTTGAATACTTTGGATCAATAGTTCAGAGTAACGGTGAGTGTGGAAGAGAGGTAAAGAAGAGAATACAGGCAGGATGCAGTGGGTGGAGAAGAGTGTCAGGAGTGATTTGTGACAGACGAGTACCTGTAAGAGTGAAAGGGAAGGTCTACAAGAGGGTAGTGAGACCAGCTATGTTATATGGGTTGGAGACAGTGGCATTGACAAAAAGGCAGGAGTTTGAGCTGGATGTGGCAGAGTTAAAAATGTTAACATTTGCAATGGGTGTGACGAGGGTGGACAGTATTAGGAATAAGTATATTAGAGGGTCAGCCCAGGTTGGAAGGTTTGGAGACAAGGCCAGAGAGGCAAGATTATGTTGGTTTGGACATGTGCTGAGGAGGGATGCTGAGTATATTGGGAAAACGATGCTAACGATGAAGCTACCAGGTAACAGGAAAAGAGGAAGGCCTAAGATAAGGTTTATGGATGTGGTGAGAGAGGACATGCAGGTGGTTGGTGTGACAGAGCAAGATGCAGAGGATAGGAAGAAATGGAAACAGGTGATCCACTGTGGCGACCCCTAATGGGAACAGCCGAAAGAAGATGATGATATAAATCTATTTACACACACACACAAATAATGATATATTTTTCACATATTTATGCAGGAGCTATGGATGCAGCATGGGCAGCAGGCAGTGGTGGCTGGTGACTTCAAATCAAAATGGGGCTGCAGGAGACAGCTGAATGGGTGGGGCCAATGGGAAGGGGTGTGGACAACTAGAAAGGGGAGGAGCTATGCTCAGAACCACAAAAACTGGAACTTTAATTAAATACGCTGCCCTGGGTGCCAAACCATCATTATGAGAGTCCAATCAAGAGAAAATGAAATGTAGAAGAAAAAAAATATTTCAATGCATTGGCTGCATGACAGCTTACTTAATAGACGGAAACAAAAAGGTTGTGAGGCATGAAAAAATAAATTACTTTTTACATACATTACTGGAATGCCAGTCAAAGTCAAGTATAAGAAAAACAAGCAGCACTCAACTCAAACCACTTCTCCTTGCACTACAGTTCTAATTATAATTTATATTCAGCTTTATAAAAGTACCAAGTAGCATGCTGAAAGTAGCAATCTCTGTGATACCCCCACTTGTAAAAATGTTTCTTATCCAAAAAAGACCTGCTGCCTGACAACAACTATATACTTGTTTCATGGGGAAAACATGATCAAACTAAAAAATGAATAGCAAACAAGAAACAAGCTCAAGATAAATTGCTTAAAGGATTACTGCACAGGTTATGGACCACACATGATGGCATTCTGTTTAGTTTATGGGTAAAGACTGCAAAGATGACTGCAAGTCTCCAAGAATGGTAATGAGCTTCTTAAAATACTATAATCCTTATCTTTATTACAAATACTATCATATGCATTTCAGTTCTTTAACAGTATGCTTATTAAAGCTTACTTGCATCTTACAATCTCAGACAAGCTTAACTGGTGGTCAGGAAAGCATTGCTACTTAAACACAGAGCAATGGGCACTTTTTGAATAATAAGCATAAATCAACAGTATACAAATCTGACAGAAAACCAAAATATTCTGCAAAATCAAGCAAGAACAGATGAAAATCCACTGTAGTATTTGTGCCTACCTTGGATGGGGGGATACTCTGCACACTTACACTGCATAACAGCTCCTTGCCTTGCTTGGACACATCCAGTACATGAGGGAGTGGGGTGCAACAAGTATGTCACAATTTGAAATGTCTCTGGCTGACTGTGATGGCCCTGACACATTTGTCATACCTCTCAACCTCAGAGCAAGAAATCTGGACAAAGCCATACATAGAAGTGGGACAAAGGCCCAAAAATAAGGACAATATTTAAATATTGCTCTTATAAACTTTCTAATAAATAGTAGGTATTGCATTAGTATGAATTTTCTGAAGGGTATAAAATCTGAAACTTAAATGTCTGTCATTATTTTCTAACTTTAATCTTTAATGATTAACCACTAATTTGCCAGAAAACCACAATTGTATGAAAAATGGACCAAAAATGTGATGCAAAAATATAAAATAGCCACACAATACAGCTGGGAACCTGTCAAAGAAAGGCCATTTTTTTTAATATTAGTACTGTTAACGTGAGCAGCTGACAAAATAAATGAATCTACATGCATTTCTGAAATAAAAGTAATCTATAACTCTGATTATTACAGTTATTTATTAATTGTAAACTTTCCATGGTTTCTTCCTAAATTGACATTTTGAGGAGGGATTATTAGAGGGATAGCAACATTTTGAGCCAAAATCTGGGACAGTTGAGAGATTTGGATATGCCTAATTCTATAAAGCAATTTATTTGAATGTACCTCTCAACCTGTTAACGCAGGAAATCTGGACAAGGCCAAATATATTGGGAGAACATACAAACAGTACTAAAAATTGCTCTTGTATAAACTTAGGGGATAGAATAACAGGTCTTGGTTTAGCATGCATTTTTCTGAAGGTTATGAAGTCTGAAACCTCAAAGTCTGTCATTATTTAGTGTCTTAATTCCTAAATGATTTGCCAGAAAAACACAAGTTTTATGAGGAACAAACCAAAAATAAGAAGCAAAAATCTATTCATTCTGTGAAAATCTGGACATTTGAGAGGTATAGTTCAGCCGGGGCTGTCTGAGTTTGCCGTCCTTCCCCCTCACAAAATCATGGTCGAATGGAGCCTCCCCCCTTGCAGCCATTCCAAAGTCTCATTACTTGGCTGTTTACCCCCATTTACCATAAACACTGTAATGTGCATACTGATTTACTACTATGTTGATTTGGATTTCATTTGATAGTTTCATATTGCATTTTACAGCACAAACGCTAAGACATCTGATAACCAATGCAATGCAGTCTCACAATGAAAATAGACTTAGCATTAAAACTTCTCTGCCCTTGAAACTCACATTCATTGAAACAGCATTCTCACATTCATTGAAACAGCATTGAAATCCATATTCAAAGAAAATACATTTGGCTAGTATAAAGATTAACTTTGGGCTGTTTTCAAATGATAGACCTATTGCACACAAGACATACATGTGTTGTGTAATACACCTTCCTGATTGTATTAAATTATATTCCTTGTATAATACAGTACAGTTATTAGAATATGTTTTAAATTTATTGTTTTGAATATTTTTCCAGTAAACAATGAAACAAAATGCATGCACCAATAATGACAAAACTGCCCAACTGAGAACATTTCCATCATAAAAGTCTACTCAAACTAGTACAGTCCACCAGTATCAGTAAATATGCACAATCTCTGCAGAAGTAAAAGTCATCTAAATAATTCCACATTAAAGAGATCTGTAACTAATGAAGAGGTTGCTGCTAGCAAACAACTTTATATTTCATTGTATCACCTACAAATAAAGTGCCTGTATCTTCGCCAAAGAGGACATTTTCAGAACGGCAACATCCACCCCCTGTGGGAGTAGAACCCACAGCCTTCTGCATCAAAAGCAAGTATACTACCTGTTGTGCTATTAATAATGCAAGCAGACTTAGCATAAGCAGCACTAAATTTCTCTTCCCGTGCAGCTCTCAGCTCCTTGTAAAATCTACTCGACACTCAACTGCATCTCTCAACTTCGCAGCACAAGAAATCTGGAAAAAGCCAAAATGTATAGATGGGGGGGAGCCCAAACACTGCTTGTATAATCTTGGAAATTTTTAATATAAAATGCCGTGTTACCACCATACATTTCACTGCCAAGTCTTGAACCCAGAACCCTGTGCAAAACGGTCAGAGCAACATACCACTATGCCAAATCAGCTCTTTTATGAAAGAGAGGAAGACTGAAACTTAAATGGCTACCATTTAGTGAATTCAGTTCTCACCATAGCTGTCAACCTCTTAGCATAAAAAACCTGGACAAAGCCAATAATAGGAGAATACAGTCCCAAAAATAGGGACAAATTTCAAATATTCATCTTATAAACTTAGAAAATTGCTAGAATAAAAGGTTGTGTGTTACTGTGTACTTTCTGAAGAATATGAAGTCTGAAATTCAAATGCCTGTCAATTTTATTTATTTAACATTTGTTAACCAGGAAAGTCTGACTTGGAACAAAAGCCAATTTTCAGCAGAGGCCCAGGGAGAAATACTGCAGACACATATCTTTGTAACATGGGAGGACCAGGGCAAACCCACACACAAACACAAGGAGGACATGCAGACTCAACACAGAAGGCACCCCAGCCAAGAATCAAACCAGAGAACCTCTAGATGTGAGGCAACGCTACCACTGTACCATCAACTATTTAAACAACTAAAAATTTATAAACCATAGATTTTATGAGGAGCAAAACAGAACAAAATATGAGGCAAAAATCTACAAAATTTTCAGAAATGGTGCTGGGTAGGGAATTCAGGCTTTTGTTACCTGCACCCAGGGTACAGGGTTGAAGCCTGAGGTATTCTCTAACCACCACCAGCAGGTATCCTGAGTTCTCTCTATAGCCACTAGTATACATCAACTGGGGCATCACACACACACACACACACACACACACACACACACACACACAGTACACACACACACACACACACACACACACACACACACACACACACACACACACACACACACACACACAGTACCTGCATTGATAATCCAAAGGTTGCTTCATTCATTCTGAAACTCCAAAGCTGCTTAAGCTCTGCAAATAAATTCCAAAGCTGCTGCATTCATTCTGTAACTGCTTCAGCTCGTCTGCGTTCGTGCCTGCACTTGATAATCCAAAGGCTTGGCTGCTTCCAAAGCTGGCTCTGCAAATAAAACTCCAAAGCTGTTCTGCAAATAAACTCCAAAGCTGCTTCAGCTCATCTGTATTCACGCTGGAATGCGCACTTCCGGTTTCCTGTTTGTGAACATTCCAACTTTCAAGATTGCTGATCTTGCAGTCCGATCCCCTTCCAGTCTATGCGGTTAGCACCGCATAGACTTCTGGGGCATTAGCAGTCTGCTGCCTTCTTCCTGAATCAGGACTGGTAAGGCAGCAGTCTAGATTCACTTTCTATGTGAGAAGTTATTGGATTGTTGGATTGTACCATTGTGGTTCACAGCTGAGGGGGCTGCAGTCCGATGTCACGAGCCGCCACTGGCAGCAGGTACTCTTAGCTTTACCTATGTAATACTGATAAAAAGACTAGAATTAATTATATAGATATTTTAGTGATATTATTCTGTAAGTGAGTGATAAAGATCACATATCAGTAACAACTCATTAAAGCTTGGTTTACCTCTATATCGATCAGCTTATATTAAGATTTTCTCATACAGTATAGTACTGAATGTTTTAACCACACTTGTGTAAGGTGCGCCAACAAATAAACCTTCATCCAGGTGGCAGCCGTTTTCTGAAAGAAATGTACAGGGTTAAGCATTTAACTTCTGCTTTTGGAACTGGGTGTACCACATCCATGTGAGGTAACCAAGCCAAAAGAGATGTAACTAACTGGGTGGCATTTACCCTGATTCCCACAAACACAACATATGCCATTAGGCAGCTTAAATTTTTATTTATGCTGAAGTCATAATTCTTTGTAATAAATGGGAAGTTTAAGCTGCCAGATATACAACCATTAAACAACAAAATAAAAACATGTGGTAGCATAAAGCATGCAAGAGATTTTTTTTTAAATGTGTTAGTTGATCATTTGTGTGTTTTGCTTCTTGCAGATTCCTGTGAGTCATTATAAGGTTTGCTTCAGATTTTTAATCAGAATCTCATGCAGTTTGGTAACTACAGTATGAGTGTGCATGTGTGTGAGTGAGTGTGTGTATCTGAGACAACATAAGTTTCACTTAGTTATCCCATAGTGTTTGGGAATGTTTCAACTGAATAGCATACTATAATCACCAATAAGTGGCAAAAAACACTTATTGACCAAAGTTAAGCACTTTCATCCATGTAATTATTCAGACTTCATCAGAACTAAATAATAAGTAATCATACTTCCTTATTCCTTATAAAGCTTTCATAGGTGTCACACGGTTACTAAAAATAATTAAAGGAATATCCCATTAATGTATTTTGAATACCATTCTACGTAAGTATTATTAACAATTTAAATACAGTATGAATATCAAAACAATAACTCATATTAACTAAAACCAGCTATAGCATAAATATGATTAAGTTTTGTTAAAATGTTATTAATAAAACACGATAATACCTACTATGTAAAAGGATATATATTAAAACCTAAACTTAAATACCATTTCAATATACCTTCTGCAACAACATCAGTAAATAAAAAATAATGAAAATCAGTGTATTACTAGTAAATAACTCAAACGTACATCAACATCTAATAACAAATGTGGGATCAGAGTTTCTCAGCTTCAAAACAGAGTTGATTGATACATGTTAGTTTAAGTATGGTGGTGTTGGGGCATTCAATTTTAATTGCCATATTAATTCCCTATATTTAATATACGTCTCTCATTGCTCACCCCTCACATCTAAGTTAATAATGTCAAGAATTCCAAAATAAAACCTTTTAAATTGTTTACATACCAAATTTGTTTATATAAAGTACTATTAGTGTTTCTCTGTGGTGGTGGTGCTGCGGTAGCATTGTCACCTCACAGTTAGATGTTGTCCTGTTCGATTCTCAGCTAAAGCGTCTTCTGTGTGGAGACATTCGTGAATGGGCATACCTTCGTTGAAGGTTGTGCGTCAGAGCTGGCAACTCGACACGTAAAAATATACTGCCAATCATTAGCGGACCGGAGTTCCGCTGTGGCAACCCCTAACCGGGAAAAGCTGAAAGACACAACATTAGTGTTTCTCTTGATGCTATCATAACTGTGTTCATTGATTTTCTTCTGTAGATCTCTTCTGAGGGATTGATAATGGGAGATATGAATTGTAATTATTGAATATAGGCAATCAATATGATAATTAAAATTGAATGCCACAAAACCACCAGGCTATATACTTGTTATTATATATTAATGTTTGGGTTATTTACTAGTAATACTCTAATGTCATTACAAAAGGTGCACTGAATATGGTATTTAAGTTTAGGTTTTAAAATATATAGGTTTTTATACAGTAGGAATTACAGAAGGTTATTAATATCATTTTAATTAAATTTTAATCACATTTATACTATAATTGGTTTTAATGAATGTGATTTATTGTTTTGATATTCATACTGCATTTATATTGTTTAAAATACTTAAGCCCACAAATATACCTTACTAAAAGGATACAAGGACTAAACAACACATACTACATGGACCGACTCAAATCCCTGTCTCTATATTCTGTATCCTATAGACTGTTAAGATGTGACCTGCATTTGGCATACAAAGCATATTCTGACCTATTACTGATGGATTCACTGCAAATCAGCAAGTCAAATGGCATTAGAAATGCCAAGTTTCGAGATCTAAACCTTTTCTGCAACATCAGCAGAATGGTTTGCAGGAAAAGGTACATAAGGATAGTGCTGCAGTGGAAAAGACTCCCCATCCACATAAAACAAAATTCATCCCTGTTAATTTTAAAGCACATCTTAGATCTATGCATGAGAAACAGAAAATGCTCCCCAGGACTGTCCCCTGTACTACTAATGGACAGAGGTAGGTTCTAAATGTTTTATCTTGTGTATGGGTCCCCTTAAATTATCAATGGTATGATTCCAGTTATTCTCATTAGGGGTTGTGAAGACTGGTAGAAATGGTTGAAGGCTGCCAGCCTAGCCAGATAAAATTTGGTACATAATTCTGTCATTTGTCAATATTTGTCAATATGAATGGAAGCTACAAGCTTGTTTGCTTAAATGAAAGAATATGCTGTGAAATGTTGAACTTAAAACAATGTAGCAACATTACCCTCTGCTGTAAAGAAAGCTAAGTCAAGCATTTCTTGTCTGTCCTTTGAAGTTGAAATTATTTCTTGCCTGTCCCTTTGAAGTTAGAATTTGGAGTCGATGAGTCTGGAGTGAAGTATCCTGCCTAGTGTTTTAACTTAAGGAATAATTACTAGAGTTTACATATGGAATGTCTTTTATTGATGTAGTTTCCTGCAGGTGCAAGATAACAAGAATGTAGTATCTGTCAGCCTGGGAACCCCAGGAAAGTGTGAAATGATGTAATGGGAATCAGGACTGAAAATAGTAATTTATACAGAGAGAGAATCAGAAGGCATTAAGCACTCTTGTCTTGACTATCCAACTCACAGCACTGTCTTGCTCATATGTAAGTTATCTTAGACTTGTGTTTTCTTTTAGAAATAGCTAGGAACTAGAAAGATTAGATGAAGTGGTTTTCTGTGATGCCAGAACTGTGCTACTGAATTATTTTAATTTTTTCTGTGTGATCTCTGAACTCTTGACTAGCACTGTGTAGTAAGAAGTATTGTCTTGTGGTTTTAATTAGTTATTATTAAATATTTTAAAACCTTTCAACTGTGGCTGTTTTGTGTAGAGATAATTTAAGCCCTAGAGTACATTGCATATTTATAGAGTTTACTGTCTAAGTAACTCTAATAAGCCTTGACGGTTTAGTCACAACTACCAATTGTATAATAATATTGCACAGTAATAATTGGACACCTTTTTAAGGACCTTTGAGTAGCTGATAAGTATTAGTGGGTGTTGGCAATTGTAACTACCATATAGTCTGGGAGAAAGGGGCACAGCTGGAGAAACTGTTCCAGCCTTCCCCAGCAGTGTCTTTGTGGTTGTATAAACTCTTATCTCAAAGTGCATGTGTATGTTTGTGTGTGTGTGTGTGTGTGTGTGTGTGTGTGTGTGTGTGTGTGTGTGTGTGTGTGTGTGTGTGTGTGAGCTACTTGGGCAGGGACACAAAGCACTGGTTGAGCAGAGAGGGTGCTTGAGGTTTTAGCTTGCCCACTAAGTTGAGATCTGGACCCTATAGCTGTGCCAGTGGGGAGTCTTATTGGTGACCTGGAGAGCAAGGGAGCAACCAGCCCTTGACTGACAGTGATCTCTGTGTGCTCTTAAGGGAAATTGCACTTTACTGTGTGTATTTGTTATCCTCCTCTCTGTTGTTAGTGGTGAGGATTGAGGCTCCTTGATTGCTGGGCCAGGGCACAGGGTGTCACATGGGTAATGTATAATTATCAACCATGGGATGGGTAGGCACAGTCTATAACCAAACGAAATAGGTTATTTCAAGCTTTATAAGGAAGGTTGGTTATTTATTATTTAGTTCTGATGATGTCCGAATAAATACATAGACAAAAGCACTTAACTATGGTTACCACTTATTGCTGATACAGTATGTTATTCAGATGAAACATTCCCAGACCTGCATAAGTCTTGTTTTTTTACTCTTGGTCTTGGTTGGGCTGCATATGCTCTTTATTTAGTTATTCACTTAGTTATAATAGTGAGGTTAATATAAGAGCCTTGATACAATAAGCTTTGTAGTTCATGGAGCTTGTTAATTGTGTTACGATATCAGTTAAAAGACACTCTGGTCTGATGCTACTCTAGTGTGATACCCAATCTGAACAATGATTAGAAGGGTGCTTAGCAATTGCTAAGCACCCCTATGCACTGTTAAGATTGTGTATGCAGTAGGCATTAAAACCTGACAGTAAATAGCAGCAGCAGAACATGAAATGGCTTTGTTTCAACTCTGTTTCTGCCTACTGTCTTCAAAATTATAGCAACTAAAATAAAAACAAAAACTGCTTCCTTTACACCGGAAGTATTTAAGCATGTTTCCTTCTGTCTGACAGCATTTTCCAACTACTTTACTGGCTTTTAAAACCTGCATAACACTTTGTGATTTTCTTTTTTTTTTTTGTGTGTATAACTAGTAGTACATGGAGGGAGTACATGTCCACGTATTACAAAGAATTATGACTGTCTCTCCATTTGTAACTGAATATTATGTGATAGCATTTGGTTTTGGTCTTTTTAATGTTAGTCACTAAAATAGGTTTAGCCTTAGCTGTAATGGATAGCTGTGTAATTTAGAGTTGGCTCCCTTCCCCCAGGACTCTTAGCGAGTTAAGGAATATTGGGGAATCTATGAATATGTGCAACTGCAGATGTAAAATCCTGCTGACAGGTAGTCTTAAGGCATTATGGTTATATAATATCCTAGGTGACGTAATGTTAACTGGGTGGTTTGATGAGATTTCTCATCAGAATGGAACATGAATCCTGCATAATTACTCACAGTGACAAACTAATTCTGATCTTAATTATCGGACCTCTGTTTGAGCAGGGAACATTGAAATGATGAATTTGAGTTTTTAAAGTACTGTCCTACTTTTTTTACTGAAATATTTTCATTTCTTAATGCCAGCTATCTAAGTGCTACTTGTATTAGTATCTATTTTTTTTTTCTTTTGAGGTTCACCTGTCATAGACCTGTGATATATTTTGTTCTTTTTCTTTCCTGATTGTCTGACTTGATTGCACTAGTATGGCTTAATCATGAATCTTTCTTGGATTTAAAAACCCGGATGAGAATGAAAAAGGAAGAAATCGAACAATGAAAGACAACTTATGATTATAGAATGGGGTGTGAAATAGAAGCTGAAATGCATATAATTGGAGAAAACCAATGCACATTTCAAGTAGGTTCATAGTTAAGTACTAGGCTAGCTGCCTTTGCAGGCCATTTTAAGCCTAGCCAATGTCCCTTTTTTGCTAAAATTAACCTATCCCATTTGGTTAGTGACTGCCCTTACCCATCCCATGGTCAGTAATTATATATTACCCCAAATGAGAATAACAGAGATTATACCAAAGATAATTTGAGGGAACACACGTATGGGCTAAAGCATTTACAAGCTGCCTCAGTCCATTAGTAGTACAGAGGGCAATCTAGGGTTATAGGGTTAAATATTTTGTTTCCTATCCATAGAACTAAGTTGCACTAGAATATGGAGAGGGATGAATTTTGTTTTATGTGAATGGGCAGTCAACATGTTCTAAATGTTATCTAAATGTTCCAAATGTTCTAAACCATGCAGGAGACTGTGTGGTGTAAACTGTCTCTGTGTTTCATGTTTATCCTGCTTTTATTGGCTAAGTAATGGCTGAAAGGGTCATTGCAGGATAAGTTCACTTCTTGAGTAATAGGTGATAGCTATGCAAACAATGCTTAGGATTGCATAGTAAACTACATGAATGAGCTTAAAAGATATGTCTGTAGTAAAGATCATATGTGTGCACTTTGTCCACAGACAACATGTGAAAAGTCTGGAGAAAGGGGCTAAAAGCAAATCTGAAAGAGCGTATAGAAGTTATGGGTAAAAGAAACATTTTGCATATACTCTAAAACCCAAAGGGAATATTAGGAAGAAGATATACTCTAAAATCAAAAATGAATATTAGAAAGAAGATGACAATATACAACAAGGTGTAGAAAAGTAAAGTTCATGTCACAGAGAAATATCATCAAATATAACTCCTTTACTATCACTAAGGAACAGGTCTTTAATGCTCTCTCTAATACCAAGAACACTGTATGAATGGGCTCAGACAATATCCCAGGATGACTTCTGAATAGCATGAAACATGATCTATCAGGGGCTTTAGAATTACTGTTTAACTGTAGCCTCCAAACAGGCTTCATGCCTCATGAATGGAGAAAGGCAACAGTCATCCCTCTGCACAAAGCTGAGCCATCTACAGACCCTGGAAACTATAGACCCATAAGTCTCACCAGTCTTGTATGTAAAGCCATGGAAAGAATTATCATAGAGATGATCAATAGAGATATAGTGAACCTCCAGACACTGGGCCCAACCCAGTTTGGTTTTGTCAAGGGCAGATCATGGCTACTCAACCTGGTAGAATTCTTTGAAAAGGTCACCAAAGCAATGGATGAGGGTAAAAATCATTCACATTGCCTACCTTGACCTGCCCAAGGCATTTGACACAATACCCTACTCAGACATTGTTGATAAACTCAAAAGAGGTTAGATATAAACCCGTATGTCACCGGGTGGATAACCATCTGGGTCACAGACAGGACCCAGGTAGTTAGAATTGGGGAGTTCATCTCTACAAAGAGGCCAGTCACAAGTGAAGTCCCTCAGGGATCAGTCCTTGAACCACTCCTTTTTGGCACTTACTTCTCAGAAGTCAAGGCCAATGTCAGTGGTCTCTGGCTGACTAAATTTGCAGATGATTGCAAATTAGGAGCTGTCATTGAATCTCACACTGACACAAATGTTCTCCAGGAGGGGCTGACACAGACGGTGTCAGACCCATGGACTAAAACTAAATGTCAATAAATGCATAATAGTATCCTTTGGGAAGTCATCCATCCCTGGTAACTATCATACTGACAACACATCCCTTAGAGTTGACCCAGCAGTCAGGGACTTAGGGACACACACAGATAGTAATCTAGCCTTTGACCATCGCGTGTCTACAGTGGTGAGGAAATCATTCTATGTTGCACAACTTATAAACAAAGGCATGACATCTAAGTCCAAGGAAGTCATTGTTCCACTGTATTCAGCATTCATTAGACCTATCAGAGTACAATGCCCCCTTTGGTATGTACCTAAGCAGGCATATCCAACAACTGGAATGTCCACAGAAGTTCCTCACTAAAAGAATACAGGGCGTATGGAAAATGTTTTATACAGACTGCCTCAACACACTTTCCCTGTATTCTGTCTCCTATAGACTTTTGAGGGGAAATTTATGCCTGGCACACAGGGTATTGTCAGACCCCACTCTGATGGACCTCCTGCATATCCACAAAACAAACAGCACCATAATTACCCATTCTAAAGACTTAAACCTTGCATGTGATATAAACAGAACCTGCTGGAAAGATAGGTATGTATCCCAGAGACTAATCCATCTATGGAACAAGCTCCCTATCCATGTGAAGCAGAGTTCCTCCCTAACCCAATTCAAGTGCAACCTGGACAACTGGATGGGAAACTGGAAATTCATCCCTAGTTTGGCACCTATGTCTCTAATGGACACAGGTAACCTGTAAATGCTTCATTTACCAGGCCCATGCTTACACTTATCAAGGGTATTAGAACTCATCAGATATTTGGGATGCATGGCTAGGCTTAAAAAGGCCCTTGTGGTCATTAATCTAGTAAACACCTATGAACCTTTAATATAGAAATAATGCAGATTTTATAACTGTTAAAATGGGGTTAATCTGATTACAATGAGAACAGGAAAACGGGAAAAAGCAGACACAAAAGCAAAAACAGATTTGTAGAGTTAGAAGGTGAATCAGAACATGATGAAAAAAATCAAGAATATATATATTTGAAACAAGCAAATCAAGAGGATGAAGGCTATCGAAACTAGGAATAAAAATAATAAAAGAAACCTGGAAGAAGGTCCATGATAGATGTAAAGAGATGGAAACTACAAAGAATTAATGCAAATAGCATGAAAAACTGAAAAAGGAGAATCGTATAAGGCTTATGACAAGATACAATATACAAATAGAAAAGAGACAGTAGGATATGTGAGAGACTGTAGGATATGTGAGAGGGAGATATCGCAGTTCCTTCAGTATGGAGAATGTAGGCAGGGTCCATTTATAATAAAAGAACTATAGGCCATTGTAGGCTGGTTTATAAGGTGGGGGTAGATCCTTGACAATACTCAAGATGGCACTCCTGTTCAGTTAGCTGCCTGGGGTTAAAAAAATGCCCAGGGAAGAGATAGGAGTTAACTGGGAAATGCTGACTTGCCCATTCCAGATGAAGGGAATATTACAAGTCCCATTCCATAAGTGCGGAAAAAGAGTCAAATGTGTATCCCATGCACAAAGGATGGGACATGTGGGTTCCACTGTAGCCAAGGAGTATATCATGCACACTAACTAAAAGAGTACAGGGCGTATTTAAAATGTCCTATACAGACTGCCTCAACACCCTATCCCTGTATTCTGTCTTCTATAGGCTTTTGAGGTGAAATCCCATTAGGTGAACAAATTAAGGTAAAATAGTTTCTGAACACACACACACACACACACACACACACACACACACACACACACACACACACACACACACACACACACACACACACACACACACACACACACACACACACACACACACACATATATGATTCCTGCACAATAATTCAAACATGCAGAATGTTTGGTCAACACCATTTGGTTGACTGGGACCGATGACTGATGTGTGCATGAGATCAGCAATCCCCAGGGAAGGACATGTCCCCTTTCTCTGGAGACCTCGCAGTTTTGGACTTAGTATATATAATTAGCAGGTGGAGCATCAGGGGGATTGTCCCTCAGCAAACACATTTATTGTTTTAGCTTGCTCCAGGGTAATCCTGAAAGCATGCTCAGTGAGTGTCAGTGTTCCATGTTTCATTATCACACACGTTTCACAAGTGGTCATAGACCCATATGAGACAGAGATGTATATATGTGTGCAGGTGTGTATATCTGTGTCTCTATATATAACTATCTATAAAATATTTTCACACACACATATATATATATATATATATATATATATATATATATATATTTATATGGGTCACTTTCAAAACATCGAAGTACCAGAATATGGAATCCAGCTTCATCGAGACAACTTTGCCAAATCTTCAGCACATCGAACTCCCGGAACAGTGAAAATCAACTCCAGGAAAAGAACCACTTGGCCACCATGGTGAACCTCGCCCTTTTCCCACTGTAGTGCAATATCACAGTTGGTATAGTTAGTAAGGGAGGGTGGGGGAGGTGGAGCCCCCCCCCCATATCAGCGGTTGTGGTGAATGAAGCCCCCACTTGGAGGGTTTTCTTGTTTCACTGTTTGTTGTTTTGTCCTGGTGGTCAAGTGGTTGTTTTCATGGGGTTAGTTTTTGTTGGTTCAGGTGTTTGATGTACTGAAGATTCGTCAAAGTAATCTCAATGAAGCGTAATTCCATATTCATTTAAGTTGATGTTTCGAAGTCGAACCATATTCATGTATATGTATACTATATGTGTGTGTGTGTGTGTGTGTGTGTGTGTGTGTGTGTGTATATATATATATATATATATATATATATATATATATATATATATATATATATACATACATACACTGTACACAGTAGAGAGACAATTATCCAAATTAATTCAGACCAAGGGAAGTTTAGATAATCAAACATACATTGAACTGGATAAAAATCTTTTAAAATCTTGTTTTTTCTGCACTAGGGGAATACACTTTTCAACCATTCTGCAAGTCCAGTGAACAATAAAGAGTATCTTTCAAACACAAGCAGGCTACAAGTTCTAAAAACATACACAAGCTAATATGTATAACATTTACATATTCAGACTTTATCATTTTTCCTACCCAACGTTTGTTGTTTTGGATAATCAATGTTCAGATAATTGACTTTCTACTGTATATACAGTGGATATAAAAAGTCTACACATCCCTGTTAAAATGCCAGATTTTTTTGATATACAAAAATGAGACCACAATAAATAATTTCAAAACTTTTCCCACCTTTAATGTGACCTATAACCTGTACAATTCAATTGAAAAACAAACAAATCTGTTAGGGGAAAAATATAAAAAATGTACAATAAGCTGGTTACATAAGTGTGCACACCCTTTAACTAATATGTTGAATCACCTTTTGATTTAATTTCAGCATTCAGTCTTCTTGGGTACACACCTGCCATCAATTAAAGAGACTCTGCTTAACCCCACATAAAGTTCACCTGTCCTAGTAGGATTTTCCTGACATTTATTCCGTTGCCTGCTACAGCAAAAGCCGTGGTTCACAGAGAACTTACAAAGCATCCAGGGGATCTCATTGTTGAGGAGAAGGGTACAACAAAAATTTCCACAGCATTGAATATACCATGGAACACAGTGAAGACAGTCATCAACAAGTGGAGAAAATATGGGACAACAAGCGACGTTGCAAAGAACTGGACGTCCTTCCAAAATTGATGAAAAGACAAGATGAAAACTTGTCAGGGAGGCTGCCAAGAGATGTACAGCAACAGTGAAGGAGCTGCAGATTTCTGGCAAGTACTGGTTGTGTGCTACATGTGACAACAGTCTCCTGTATTCTCCATATTTCTGGACTATGGGGTAGGGTTACAAGATGGAAGCCTTTTTTACACAGAAAAATATCCAGGCTCAGCTAAATTTTGCAAAACAATACATCAAATCTCCCCAAATCATGTGCAAAAATGTGTTATGGTCTGATGAGACCAATGTTGAACTTTTTGGGCACAATTCCAAAGGTACGTGTGGCGCAAAAACAACAGTTCACATCACCAAAAGAATACCATCTCCACAGTAAAGCATGATGGTGGCAGTATCATGCTTTGGGGTTGCTTTTATTCGGCTGGAACTGGGGTATTAGTTAAGGTGGAGGGAATTATGAACAGTTCCAAATATCAGTCACTTTTGGCTCAAAACCTTCAACATGACAATGACCCCAAGCATACATCCAAATCAACAAAAGAATAGCTTCACCAGAAGAAAATTAAAGTTTTAGACTGGCCCAGGGCCCCAGCCAGATCCCAGATCCAAATCCAAAAGAAAATCTGTGGGGTGACCTGAAGAGGGCTGTGCATAAGACATGCCCCACAATCTGACAGATTTGGAGCACTTTTGCAAGGAAGAGTGGGCAAATATTGCCAAGTCAAGATGTGCCATGGTGATAAACTTCTACCCAGGAAGACTGAATGATATAATTAAATCAAAAGGTGCTTCAGCAAAGTATTAGTTTAAGGGTGTGCACACTTATGCAACCAGCTTATTGTATGTTTTTTATTTTTTATATTTTTCCCCTAACAAATTTGTTTGTTTTTCAATTGAATTGTACAGGTTATAGGTCACATTAAAGGTGGGAAAAGTTTTGAAATGATTTATGGTGGTCTCATTTTTTTATATTACAAAAACCCTGGCATTTTAACATTTTTATATCTGTTTTGTGTGTATATATATATATATATATATATATATATATATATATATATATATATATATTTATATATTTATATATAATACTTTTACACTATCTATCTGTACTACAAACACACACATTTTATATATATATATATATATATATATATATATATATATATGTGTGTGTGTGTGTGTGTGTGTGTGTGTGTGTGTGTGTGTGTGTGTGTGTGTGTGATTTTGGATATATATTAGCTATGTATATCAATAGAGGTATTAAATACACTATGTTTCTTTGAGTCTCAAAGGAGCAAACACTGTCTATCCAACTCTTCATATAAACTTTTTTTAACGCTGAATCTTCCTCAGTTCATCTCTGAATTTCTCTGATCTTTTCTGTCATTGATAACTAAGGTATAACCAAGTTAAGTTCCAATTCATCTCATTGTCTTCCGGTAAATTTGAACAACTCAGCATATCTGAATATCTTGTAAATGCATTATATCTCCTAGATTTTAACTATCTCGCAGGTTATGCTTCTGCAAATGTAACAACATTCTTTGTAAACTTGGTGGAGCTTTATGCAATGCTTTGTTGAAAACCTTCTCTAGTGGCTTATGATCACTTTCAACAATAATCTCTTTATCATAAATATACTGGTGAACATAGTCACAACCATAAACAATTGCAAACTATCATTTCTTGCTTTGAGCAAAGATTTCTATTAAATCAGTGAATGCTCTAAGAACATTTATTTATTTAACATGTGTTTACTGGGAAAGTCTGACTTAGAATGAGACAATTTTCAGTGGAGAGATGGGGAAAAAAACACTCTAGAGAACACATGTGGGAGGATACCGGAGTACCCGGAGGGAACCCACACAATGCAGGGAGGACATGCAGACTCCACACAGAACTCACCCCAGCCAGGAATTGAACCAAAGAACCTCTTGCTGTGAGGCAACAATGCTAACTGCTATGCCACAGTGCTGTCCATATATACAGCAAGAGTCTCTGTCTGGCTTTTTACATCAACATATGTTAATAGCCTGCCTGTGCAAGTGGTACAGAGTGATAAAACTCTGATTTTGCCAAGTTAACCCACCTTCAGTTAGCAATTTTTAGATATTTGATGGCATAGGCAGGGTAGGCAGGGAGGATGGGTGAGCTCATCCCAGGGGAGGGTACACACTAAGGGTGCACCTCACAGTTGATCCCTGGTAAATTGTGTTCTAAAACTGAATCATTTATTGGGATAATATGTTTGCATAAGTAACAATGTATTATATTTTTTTTATACATTTTAGGTCATTTTTACAAATGCTAAACACTTTCAAATCTTAACATTTGTCATATTTGTTAATATCTGGTTTTGAGGAAGTTTTGTTTAATCATGTTGAATGCATTTTTAAAATGTTTCTATAAGTAACTAATGTCATTAATAGGATATTAATTAGTGTTAATTATGAAACTGATATGTGTATTTGAATGCTGGGTAGGTGAATTTACTTTGTTCTGAAGAAGTCCCTTAGAAGGGATGAAAGCGCTCAATTGTGGTTAACTATTGAAGTCTACTGTATTCAAGAATTAATAAATTCAACGTTTGTGAGTGAATTTGGCTGTTTGTCCTCGCTTCTGGTTACTTGGTTTGTGCAAGTTATATATTGGCTGAGTTACCCTGGAGGCAGATGATATGCTGGCAACCCAAATTCATGGCTCTCCTTGAGATGTGAATAGGTGCACACAAGGGGAGATGGATGTAGAAACATACATGATCTCCCCACTGAGCCCAAACATGAGTCAAAGAAAGAGAAGGCTAGACAAGTCAGTTACAGTTAGTTAATGTGGAAAGGTATCCAGGAACAGCTGACAGATGCAAAAAGCTTGAAAACATTTAAAATAAAATATGTTAATGGAAATACACTGATTACTAATACCTTAAGCAAGTAAACTCTTATCTTATTCTACACTCAAATGCCCTACCACATTTTGTCTCAAGAATTTCCTCAATAACATACTTACCTCACAAAGCTTGGGAATAAACTTTAAAAGGTACAGCAGTATCCCCAAAAATCTCATATGTACATGTTTAACTTCTAGTAGGTTTAATTGTAGACTAGCTATAACATTTTCATTGTTTGGTTTCTAGCCTCCAAAGTTAAAACTCTGCCTAGAAATCTTAACTGTGTAACTCATTTATTTAATTCTGTTCAGTTGAATTTTCTATTGATAGGAGCATGTTGCTTGCTCAATAGCTATTTGTTAAAGTATTGCATTTCTGGACTTGTAAGATCAAATCTCATTTCATCGCATGTAGCAAGTATAGTAATCATGAAGTTAGTGAGCAGTGGAGGGGAAAGAGGTGGTGTTCCTTTAATCCACAATTTAAGTGAACTCAAAATTAGTATAGATAGAGTCACATATGTGTGGGTTACAAGATACCTTGACCTACTGCTCTAATATAATAGGATCAATGACATATCATGTAACCATATTGTCTTGTTTTATTAGACACTTGAAAAGGCATTCTGTTGCAGTTTTCTTTGGTTACTGTTCATATCATCAAGACCTTCTATATTCTGTGCTCTGGTTCTTTTAAATACTTCAGGAGTTGATGAATTCCCAAATGGTAGTCTAATATGTATGCATTTTCCAATAGGCATTCATTTTGCTAGTGACAAATTTTCCTTTTTACAGCATTTTTCAGGTCCTGCTAATCTTTACACATACAAATCTTTTCAAATTTAACCACAGTGGTCATACTTTTCATTGTCAGTAGACTCAGTCTGTTCCTTAATTAAAGCAACCTTCTCCATTATCTGAAATGCCTTCTCTTAATGTTCCTTTAATACTACTAGACATTTCCTTACTGATGAAATGCACCTCAAACAAGCGTCCCCAGCCAATAAGCAGATCTTCAAAATTTTGCGAAAAGCCATAATTTTTCATCTGCATAACATGAGTTCTTTTCTCCATGCTAAGCCTCTCTCAAATTATAACCTGGTATTCAGGGTTATCTTTACAGCTTTTGGAAAATCATTTTTCTACTTATTTTATTTTATGTAAATTTGTTTACCTGGGTAGAGTTCTGATCTCAGTGGACTGATTTCAGTTTCAGTCTGGAAAACTAACAAGTAAGCAGTTTTTAATCCATTGTTGGCATTTGATGCCTACATATCTAAGCAGTTTACAGACTGAGAGCTTTAGCTAATTTTTCAACCTCAGTAGTTCAAATGTTAAACCAGATATCAGAGTACATTATAACCAGATGCCAACTTTGTGGCATAATAGTATAAAGCCCTGGCTATGACCCAGATGTCTTGGGTTCAGTTAGTAGCCCAAGCACTTCAGTAGCTGATGATGGTTAAGACAGAGGTAATGAAGCAGTGCATACTCCCCTATCTAAGGGCAAATTGCAGAGGACACATGACCTGAGTGCATAATCTGTGTAGGAATCCCCAATGGAGATGGGTGTTCACATGGAAGCACTTGCCTGGAAAAGGAAGCAGGTCCTTTGAGTGATTGCATCATAAGTGAATGATATGCCCTTGCTATGGTCCACTGCATTCCAAATCCTTTGGAATCTATAAGCATGTGTGGTAGAGGAAAGGTGTATACATAAAACAGAAAATCTCCTGATGGCTACCTGGAAGATGATCACACCATAATTATCTTTCATCTAGTTAGAGGAAGAATGGTTCTAGCCAGAACTCTAAATATTAATTTTGCCCCATTGTATTCGCAGTTTCACATTAAACTATGATAACACATTACATTGTGCTTTTATAAAAAACAAATGGCAAATATATGGTATATTTTATTCTTGGCTCACAATAGTCCTAAAACTTCTATTTTTCACACTTTTCATATACTATTAATGTTTGTCACTTTTTCCCTTGTGAAACGTGGGAATGTAGCACATTGTATCTTCTCAGACTTCTCAGCTGTTCAGCTTATAGTAAAGAATAAATCAAATTTCTGGATCTGCAATTTTCAGTTTTTAGACAAGCTATATTGTAGGGACGGGTTTCTTAGAGGTGGCAGCTACAGCATATGCTAAACTAACATTTCTGATAACATGTAACAATAAATCTCTTCCACCCAAGAAAGAGTCAAATACAAGGTGATGTGCTGCTAGTCTTTGATGCAGTACAGGAAATCATCCCACATAACCAAGTTGCACCCTGGTGTTCTGACATACAAAAGGGAAAACAATTTAAAGGAACAGTTGTATGTGCTACAGGGGAGTGGGAAACTACATAATGGAAAGACTCAAGGACTGAGGTCAGAGAAGAAGAAAATTACACCATGAAAGAGGTGAACAAGCAAGTATCCTGACAGTTAAGCTATAGGAATGTGAGGAGAGTATTGATTGGCCCTTACAGGTTACATACACTAATATGTGTCAAGGAAGGAGAATGGGAGACTGGTATTATAACTAAGTGGGATAGAAGAAAAAGGGATATAGTTGTAGTGAAATTTGAATCTCACAGGACTGTGTTATGAGATTCCCAGATATAGGCTACAGTGAAATATGAGAAAGGCATTGAAACCCATTTAACCAGTATGTCAAGGAATGCATCAGAAATGACTGAATTATTGATGTGTCTTAACCGAGAAGCAGATGAGTGCCAAGAATGTCTAGATAAAGGTCCTGTTAGCCAAAACATTTCTGGCCTCTGGGTAGTTTAGTTTTGAATGATGTAAAAGATAAGAATGCAAAGACAAAGATAATGTTGTGGGATGTTAGGAAAGTTGATAATCAAAGCTGGCAAAAAGGTCAACAATGAGCTAGGATGCTAGAGGTGAAATGAAGATAGGGACAAGCTAACCAGTCAGGGAATGTCGGGACTATGAACAAGGTTTTGATGAGAATACAAAGAGAAGTATATATAGATCCAATATGGTTGTATAGGAATGTGAGGCTTGCCAATTATGAGAAAATGAAGGGCATACACAAGGTGGGTGGGAGGTTAAACTGTCACATTACAAGATATCAACAATGAAGATAAGAGTAGTAAAAACACAAGCCAAAGGGATTAGCAGAACTGGTCAAGAAATAGGACAAATTGTTTTAAGTAATCGCTCAAAGGAAGAAGGTTGAGAAAGATAAATGCAAGTTGTGCAACAATAGGAGAGAGATCACACATAAAAAAGGGGAAAAAAACAGAGAAAATGAATAAGTACTTTATGTCAGTGTTAATCAGGGAAGGAAAGGGGAGGTTACCATGATGGAAAGGAGAAATGACAGAGTGGGAAGCACAATAGACATACACCAGCACAGAGTGAGTAGAGATAGAGATGGTAGTGGTTGTCCTAAGCAAGGAATTCCGCAGAGGAACCACATTGGCTATCTCACAGGGTTTTCAAGAATCTGTCTATTGTTTTCAGACCTCTGAAAGAGATCTTCAACAGATCAGTGGTCAGTGCAAAGGGGTGTGGGGGACAGCAGAAAAAAATCCAAAGACATGCAAGTCTAATGCAAGAGGGAGTAAAATAAGAAAATTCAAGAAAAGAGTACTGAGGGAAAAGGCTGGCTGGAGGACAAAACTAGCCGGGAAAACTAAACTGTCCAGTTTTATGACCAGATTGCAAAAGAACTTGACATAATGTGATCTACCTTAACTTTCACCACTGTCATTGACTTAGTGCTACAGAAACAGTTACTAGAAAAAGTGGAATGGTTGAGATAGAACCTAGACTAGGGCACTGGATTGCTGCATAACTGATACAAAGCACTGTGGTGAGAAGGACAATGTCAGGAATAAAGAAAATGACTAAAGAAATTCCACAGGGGATTTTTAAAGACAACAGGCATAAAATATGGGTAAATTAACTTAAGAATAAAGAAAGGCAATCAGTTACTAGTATATAAAATTAGAGACAAATTTAAGGTGTGTTATTTTATGAATAACTACACAGTGGGCAAAGTGCCAGAGATAATGGATTTATATGGTGGACACTTATGGCTGAAAATGTTAAAGAACTTGCAAAGTGAGAAATAAGAGAGGGTGAAGTAGTGGATTCAAGTAGGTAACTGAAGGTCGTTAAGGCAGAGGGACTTCAAAGGTAGCTAACAGATTTTTTTTAAATTGTTAAGGATTTAGTTGACAGTCAGTCTAATGAAGGTATTTAATAACATTTTAGGGAATAAGAAACATTTGAATTCAATGTCAGAAGCAACAGTTATAATGTTGTACAAAAAGAAGGGAAAAGAAGACACCGAGAGAATTATAGATTTATATTTATTTAATGATGACTGAAAGATCTTTGCAAGGATTTTGATAAAAAGAGAACAAGCAGCTGATGCCAAACTTTTTGGGGAAAGCTAGTGAATTTTGTTAAAGGGAGGTCCTCTACTCATCAATGGAGACCACTAATAATTCTTGTAGAGTGGGCAAAAAGGAAAGAGCGGGGAAAGAAGGGATAGGATTGATGGATACACAGAAGGTATTCAATACTGTGAGCTGGGATTTAATGTGTCAAATATACCAGCCAATTGTAGGGGAAGGCGGATGGTTTAAGAAATTTAAGGCTTCATACAGCCATTAATGGGTAAGAGAAATGGTCAATGACAACAGGATAGAAGGAATAAATATAGGTAGAGGGGCAAGAAAAGAGTGTCCTTTATCAGAAGATTAATCCTTATTGTTACTGAGACTTTGATGCAGAAAATCAGATAAAAAGAGAAACTTGGGGGAAACAGAACATAGGGACAGTTTGTACTAATTTTGTTGATGACTGCAGGCTTATTTTACAGTGTGCAGGGATACAATTTGCTAAGTTACTGATGATATTTGAAAGGCTTGGTGAAGAGAATAGACTGCAGTTCCACCCATTAAATCCATGGTGGTAAAAATAAGGAAAGTGGAAGGATAATTAAGAGTTGCTGTGAACACAGAGGGGAGACAAGTATTTCTGTTTAAAAATTCATGGGTCTATAAAGGTAATTAGAAACAAAAAGTGGCTGAAGTTAGAAAAGAGTGTTAGAAATATTTACATAAGTGGTTTAGGAGGATTCAAACCCCAAGGAGGGGAGGATATTGTGAGACAAATGATCCTTTCCCATATTAGTTACATAGCCATGAATATAGGTACAGGCCCCAGTGAAAATGTCATAAGAGAACTGCAGAGAGAGAGAGTGTGAGAGAGAGAGACATTTATTTGGAAGGGTAAGAAAGGAAGGATATTAAAAAAAAAAAAAAAAAAAAAAAAAAAAACAGGATGAGTGGAGATTGTGAAGATGGGGGGGGTGGAGATTCCAGATTTCAGATGCTATGCTGTTGCTATTAATTTGGTGCAGAGGATGAGGGATAAAGAAGATGGAGGACTGAGGTAACTGTAAAAGAAAAGAAGGGGTCTGTCAAGGGGAATGAGATGTTCTAAAACCAGGGAGAAAAAGAAGCAGAAAAGACAGTGATTGCATGGACTATGCAATAAATGGACCAGATTTAAAAGCGTTACCATTATCTAGTAAGGATGAGGCGGCTGATTGTTTCAACAAACAGTCCACTCTAACCAATCAAAGTTAGAGTGGACTGTTTGTTGAACCAATCAAAGTCACTAGGAATAGTCAAGGTGTCAGATGTGGTATACAGGACAGAAGAGGAAGTTCAAGTGGACTGTTTGTTGAACCAATCAAAGTCACTAGGAATAGTCAAGGTGTCAGATGTGGTATACAGGACAGAAGGGGAAGTTCAGTTAGTTTTTAACTCTGGAGAAGAAATAGAATAGGAATATGAGGTTTCTAAGGGGGGCTGGTTAGAGTTTTGTAGACTGATGCAGAAAGAACATTGAAATATGAGTAAGAGACATGAGGGCTTAGGTGAAGTGGCAATAGTGGGAGTGGGCTTCCTGAACAGATGTGAAAAGAAAGAGGAAAATTAGGACAGATTTATAAATGTTGAGTGCAATCAGCTTGAAGATGAGATGAAAGAATTATGAGAACATGGGGCAAAAGAAGACAGTTTGTGGAAGAAAAAAGCCTTCTGGGAAAAGGTGTGGAGATTGCTTAGGAAGCTCAGTGTATGTGAGCTTATTTGGGATTTTCAAAATAGGCTATTAGATACATGGTACAAGAGTCCAGTGAAGATTCGTATTGTAGGCTGATGGCCGAATGACCTGTGTTGCCACACCACCCCAGTTACTAGAAATTGAATCAAAATCTAGCACATATGTATTACCATACACACCCATAGATCTTTGCTATGATGTGTTATAACATCCGGAAGCTATAGAACCATGTCAAAACTTCTACCCTTCCATGGCAGCAATTAGTTCACCGCTAAGGACAATACAGTAGGATTCCTAATCCTGGTTTTCACAGACATTTTGTGTCTGGCTGCAATCAGAACTGTAAGATACAATCTTTATGGCCTAAACCAGGTAATTTAATTTTAGGCTATTGTTCAAAGTTAGCTGGACTGAGATTAACTTCATCTCTTCCAGTATCCTCTGTTACAATATATTAATTTCAACAGCTACAGTAGATTCTAACATACAGGTGGATTTCTTCTTTATCCAGCAGGACCCACTGTTGGTACATTTTTTTAACACAAGTAGCTTTACAAATATATTTTCAACACAAGCACCTCTACAAATCAATTTGATATACAAATGACATATAATTCTTTACAAAATTCCAGCTATGTTGATATATGTTTCACATCCACCAGCCTACTTTTCCTGGCATAGCAGGCAATATCTCACTTCATCACAATTTGTACCACACATTCCTTCATACTAGACTAGTAGAAGTAGTGTACACTGCACACAGTTGCTTCCCTGTAGGCAGTATAATGCAGCTTTTCCCCTATACATGTAGTTATGGGGCAAACCCAAGCATTCAAGGGCAGTGTGCAATGTACAACTATAATAGAAACCCTGATATTAATGCACTTTCAAACTGCCAGGTGCCGTCTATGCTCTTGTGATATAAAGTGCATAGCACTATAGTCTTGTGTGCAAAGCTAATGGTCCTGAGTCCTTGCAGTGCCTTGTGTACTGGAAGAATGTAATGTACCCCTCACTCTACTACTCTGTGCCTAGTAATCTTAAATTTCACTTCACGTGCCAAGTCTGTGGGTAGGCAGTGCTACACGATTCAGTACTCTACCAAGTGTTAATTTAAAAAACAATTATTCCCCTTCCCAAGCATATTCTAAGGACCTTATGATAAGTTGCAAGATACAGTACTCCTCTGCCTTCCTCCTTATCAAGTGTTAAACAAAAAAAAATCCACCTTTACAAGTACTTTGTGTGTGCTTTATGAAACTTACAACATATGGTACCACCCTGCTGTGCATATTACTAGTCCATTGCACTCCCAAATCCAGTACTTTTCTGCAACACTCATTGAAATGAATTGAACTCAGTTCTCTTCTGCTGTTACCATGCTTCCAAAGCTGGGGGTCACTGAGCATGAGCTAAGAGATGTCTAATGCTTCTGATCTGTGTGGCTCTTTGATAAGTCTCTTGAGTCACCATATGTACCATGACATATAGCACAGACAGTAACTCTGAATGCAGTCCCCTGTCTCCATAGAAGACTTAGCTCCAGTCATCTTCTTTTAATAATATGTATAATCTAAACATGAATGAATGGTAATATCTAGTCATCTGAGTATCCTACATACAAAACAGTGGAAAGTTACAAACTAGGATATTAAGTCATTTTCAAGTTACAGACTAGGAGATTAAATCATTTTCTTTTGTAAGTGTTGCTTTAGAAATAAAGTGAAGATGGTATTACGACCATGCACAACAAAGGACACTGCTTTTATGCCTAGCAAATATAGTACTCGAGGGTAACATGGAGTGACAGTAAGCTTGAGTGCTCACTGTGTGCTCAGTTACAGAATGCATAGATGAGGAATATAGACTCTGACATCATAAATGACAGGATGTCACTGAAACATTCAATAAATGAATAATACAGAAACATGTTTGATGTGGGTCTATATCCAAACCCTATGGATAAGACTGTACTGCAGCATTCCTGGGAAAAAAATTAACTCACCCAGCTAGCATTTAGCAAATTAATAAGTGATGCATGCAGACTGGATTCACATCTTGCACCAGTTTAAAAGAGAAACTAGCAATGTGAACATTAACATAATGCATGCAGCAAACAGTAGCAGGCATCGTAAGACATTTAAATGATCCTAATTTTATTCATATTTTCTGCAAAAATTAGAAAAAAAAGATATGCAACTCCTGGTCTAGGATTATCTGTACATTATGTCAGAGGTCTTCTCTGTATTTAGTGACCTCATTTATAGTTCATATCAAGGTTTTATTTTTCTAGTGGCCTTGGTTTCAAATGTTCTGTTCTATTATGCACCACGTCTTTCTAAGTGAGAACGTCTCGCTTATCTGAATTCACTGCAGTTCTAATTTTAGATGAAAATGCCGGCAGACCAGCTGTGACCTTAATCCTTGTCAAACTGAATTTCCTGGTCTGAGATTTTAACAATTGTTGAGCCATCCTAACTTACCAACCCATGACTTTTTGTTTCAGCTGAGATTATATGATCAGCCAATACTCAGGAAAACCAGTTTAGTTATTGATGAAATATCTTATGCAAATTAACATACTGCTTTATACTGTCATTTAATGATCATGTATAATTTGATATTGTTGCATGCTTTTTTTTTTACTCTTAGCTATGTATTGCACTGAGGAAGTGGAGACAGGAAATGTCACATCTGTATTCTTATTGGTACAGCATAATGCTGTTAATATCATTTTATAACTTAGAATCAAGATATTAAGCATTTCTACTTTAATGCACATGGCTTGTGTGTGTGCCTCAGTACTTAATCTTTTAATAATTCTTTGAGTGTTTTTCTGTATCAGTTTGTTATCAAAGCTCATTATTATCATTAACAGATTTCTCAAAAAGCATAGCTTTGGATTGGTGCCTACAGTCAGTCTCAAGCTGAGCATGCTGTGAGAAAGTTAAGACTATAAATCATCCTACCAGAAATCAACAATCCTGCAGAGTACAAGATATTCAGGGCTTGGGGTGAGGGAAATATAATCTTCAGATGCAAAAGACAGTTTGCAGTACACAGAGCAGGTAAGATATAAATGCCTCTGGGTAACATTATTTTACCTCTATCACTTTTTTTTTTTATTTGCAAAATAAAATAAAACAGAATAGAATGCTTAACTGACTCCATGGCACAGCAAAATGAAACTCTGTCTACACTATAGATGCTCGAGTCTGTTAACAACTCTTGCATTGGTGAAACTGAAGATGGAGAAAGGTAAATAGCTTACTACTGATGATCTATACTTGGAAAGAGAGGCAGCCCAACCTACTGTATAACTGTCTGTCATCAGAGGCAGAGGATTTGTTTGTAGCAGTTGAGAAATCATTTCCCACCAAGCTGTGTAAAGCAGAGTAACTGCTGCTTATTTAGTGCAAGGGACATACACATGCTATCACAGTTGTACTGTAGGAAGGCCACAGGAGCCAAGCTGCTATTTGGACTCACATGTAAGCCAAAAGGTATATCATCCAACCCTCATGGCTGCCTGAAACACAGCCAATTCCTCACTTGATTACCATCCAAGAGGTACTGAGAAAAAAAAGTAAGCATATGGAAGGGATCTTGATGATCAGCAGGTGTAAATTGTAAAAATTACATTTAAAAATTATAAACATTACTGAATTACCTCATTTCTAATTATACAATTCATTATTTAAAAGTTTCTGACTGTAGGATAGAGCTGTTATAGTGGAGACCAAGAAATATGTTGCTAAAATTCAAGAATAATGTTCAAGTGGCTAAAGAAGTCAGCATTAAGTTCAGGTTATGTCAGGTGTAGGATAAAACATTCACTGTGATTCAAATAACTGGGGTTCAGTTAGCAACCCAGGGACTGTCTGGGGAGTTGGGGGCTGGTAATAACTGAATACCATCAACTTGCCTAACTTGAGGGTAGCAGTCCAGTCTGGCTGTAATATAAAGCCCTAACAGTAGGGTTCATACACATCATACTTAGGTAAGTGTTAGGGTATGTGCTGTTAGGTACCTAAGGTGAGTTCACACTGTAGCCACTACAAAACATGTACAGGAGCAGATACACCATGGGCAGTTGGCATTTAAAACCATCAAATAGCAAAATGTGTGTGTGTGTGGGGGGGGGGTGTCCAGGATATGGACAGGATAGCAGCACAGTTTTCTTGCTCTGCTCTATTTCTATTTCTGACAGGAAAATTTATTTTTATAATATCCCAAACCAACTTTTTAAACAAAATTGGTTACCTGATACTATATAGAAGGATATTATCTAAAAAATTTCCAAATATTTGAATGTTTTTGCTGTCAAATTATTCATTTGAAATGTTTGTACCAGTAGCTGTGAAATGAGTCATTCAAAGACAATCTCTCATGACTTGCTTTTAAAGAAAGAACTCCAATCTGTTCTAACATACAAAAACTTTCTTTAAAAATGGACAGAATGGATAACAAACTTGACCGCTTTAAAGAAAAATTAACCAAACAGATGGAACAGATACACAAGATTTTAAAAAAGAAAACTCAGATATCTGGAATGGAAGATGCCCTTAATGACATAAAAGGCAAGAGTATCTGAAGATGAAAACACTGAATTTCTACTGTGACAGAATACCTTATTACTAAACAAAATAGATGACTTGAACAGATCCAAGAGAAATAATATTCATATTTTTGTGCTGCCTAAAAAAATAGGAGAAAGTATTATCAACTTTCTTACTGCCTGGCTTCCAAAGACTCTGAATTTATTTGAAGCTACAGTGTATGGTATAGGCAGAGCATACTTCATCAAAAACTAACTCTTCACTGAGATCAGTTATTGTTAAGTTCTTCTCATCTCAAGACAAGGAGCCAATACTTAAAACAGCCTGGTCCAAATCTCCTATTAAACTGAATGACAAACTAATAAGATTTGATAATGACTATTCCAATGCTGTGATGAACAAAAGGAAAGGTTTTGTTCCTCTTATAAAAGAGCTTAAGAAAAGATGGTTTAAGGTACAGATACTCTTTTCTGCCAGGCTCAAAGTATTCCTTCTGAATGAAATTAGACTCTTTGAAGACCTAGAGTCTGCACTGTTATTCTTAAAAAGAAAATAATCTAGACCAAACTGAAGATATGGACTGGAACAATAATACTTTCAAGAGACAAGTGGAAGTAAATACCTGGAAATCCAATGAGAAGAAAAATAAACTAAAGGACAAATGACTCTTAGCTTTTTCAATGACAAAGTTTACTTATTCAGTTCTTAGAAATATAGATGAAAGGAAGGAAACAAGGATTCACTTCTGTACAAGGTAAATAAATGTCACTTTTTCATTTCCTATATGTATTGCTAAGCTAATGTTCTATATTTTAGTTTCCATATTAAATATATGCCTTAGCTTAATAAGTATTAAGAAATTAACTCTGTAACTAATAATAAGCTTTATTTACACATATATCCTGGTTTCCTTTCTTCATACATGTGCCACATAAATCCTAAAGTGATAGCTCATGATAACATATAATAGCAAGTTGCTCTCAGTACATTAAATTAGTGTGTTATGAATGGACTGAATGTTTATGGTGTTTTAAACTTTTAACTCTTAATTCACATATCATGGTTGGTTAAAATATGTGCGGTATTGTATGTATGAGATTTGGATGTGCTTTCTCCAAGAGATATCATAATTTTATGAGTGCTTCTTTACTAATATATTGCTAAAATGGTGGTTGTATGCAGTGCGTATGAAGCAGTTTTCTTATCTTCCTATTTTTTCTTTCTTTTTTTTCTTTTTTTTTCTTATATACTCTTATCTGTGGTGTTTGGTACTGGTTTATTCATTGTGGAGGGGATAGAAGTGAAAAAATACAGTAGTGAAGAGAATTTCTGTATTTTAACACTGAGGTTTCACTTTGAAACTTTCAGTTATTCTCGTTCTCCCCTCCCCTGCTAGGATAGATATACAAAAAAAAAAGAAAGAAAGAAAGAGAGAAAGAGTGTACCAAACAGCTATTACAAAAAATAAAATGATAACAAGAAATTTTACAGCACAGGTTCTGAAATAGCAGGGAGCAGGTTGGTTTTAACCACTTATACAGCCTACTTTCTCATTGTAACATGCATGAAAGTCGTTTACTGAGTGGAATTTTCTTCTCATAGAGCTGGTTCTAATAGAATGCTTCTTTCCCACCCTTTTCTCTCAGGAGACAATTTATACAGAGTTTTTTTCTATGTGTGTGTGTGTGTGTGTGTGTGTGTGTGTGTGTGTGTGTGTGTGTGTATGAGCGTGGCTTACCTTCAAAATGTTGTATCCCAGTTTATCAAGTCTTAAAATATTGTAACCAAAACATTGTAAGTGCAGAATCATGACCTCCTGGAACATCACATTTCCTCACTGGGAAAGTAACCACTTGGCCACCAGTGAGAAAAACACAAACAGTAGCAAATTACATCCATCGAAGTGGGGAACTTCAGCCCCCACACCCACCTACTTAAATATACCAACTCCAAGATCACACTACAGTGGAGAAAGGGCAAAGTTCACCATGGTGGCCAAGTGGTTACTTACCCAGAGAGGAAATACAATGTTCCAGGAGTTCATGCTTCTACACTTATGACATTTTCACCTCAACATTTTCAAAACTCAAAAAACTGGGCCATGATGTTATGAAGGGGAATAGTGTGTGTGTGTGTGTGTGTGTGTGTGTGTGTCTTTGAAATGCTGGATAAAATGGTGCTTTATGGTGATTTTAACATACAAATTAAGTGCAAAATAGTAAGAAGGTGTTAATTAACTTCCATTCTCTGTTATATTTACCTCAAAATTACTATAACACTTGTAAAATCTGTATTTAATTCTTTTAAAGTTATATAATACATTTTATAGTACTGTGGCACCATACACAATATAGAATTCATTTCTTCAATTCAACTTTTATCCTAAGATATTATATTATTCAAATTACATTCTGTTTTGTTAATTTAAAGAAGGGTGGATTATCTTGTTTATGTCTGTTGATGCCAGCCCCTTGCTTGGTTGACTTGTTCTGCATATGTGAGCAACAGATATGTATATGTTTATGACAGTGGTTGTGGTGATGATCTGTGTTGGTTTCTGTGTGGATGTGCTTTTTGAGCCAGAAGTGAGGAGCTCAAATACATAGGTTCATAGGTTGGTACTAGACTATCGGCCTTAGGGCCTATACAAGCCTAACAATAACAATTCCCTGGATATTTCTTCCCACAATATTTACTTCCCTGGACCCCTGTCTAGCAGGGTGACTGACGTGATCCCTGGGGTGAATTTCCTATCTCCCATCCAATCGTCAAGGTTCCTTTTGAAGAGGGCCATGAAGGCATTCTGCTTGACATGTATGGGCAGTCTATTCCAGAGTATGGGGAGTCTCTGGGTCAGGAACCTATCCCTACAGCATGTTTTGTTCATTGTGATGACAAGGTTTAGATCCCTGGATCGTGTGGCTCTGAGGGATTGGGATTTTTTTAAGTGGAGCATGTCCAACAGCTCAGGGTCTGACATGGCCTTGTATGTTAAGCAGAGATCACCTCTGTGTAGACGATATGCCACAGAGTATAGCTGGAGTTTTTTTTAGATGGTCAGCATAGGGTATCTGCTTTAGGCCTGTGATTATTTTAGTGAGGTATTTCTGCGGCCTTTCCAGCTGTTGCAGATTTCTTGTGAGGTACATACCAAATGGGGCATTGTACTCTATAATGGGTCTAATGAGGGATGAGTACAGTGGGACAATGACCTCTTTTTTTTCTGGATGAAAAGCCCTTAGTAATGAGATGTGCCACATAGAAGGATTTCCTGACTGTTGTGGTGATATGGTCATCGAAGGTGAGACCACTATCCACCTGTGTCCCTAAGTCTCTCATCACACTTTCGGTGTTTAGTGTACTGCCACCTATGTGGTAATTCATGGGTACATGTTTTTTCCCAAAGGGGATGACTATACATTTCTTGGCATTAAGCTTGAGCCCATGGCTTTGGCACCAAGCATCTGTTTCTGTAAGGCCCTTTTGTAGAATATCCACATCATTTGGGGATTCAATAATGGCTCCCAGTTTGCAGTAATCTGCAAACTTTGTTAGCCAGAGTCCCTTAGTGTTGGCCTGTACTTCAGAGAAGTAGATGCCAAACAAGAGCGGTCCCAGGACTAAACCCTGAGGTACTGCACTTGTCACTTGTCTGGAGCTTGATTTGGAGTCGGCTATTTTTACAGTCTGGGTTCTGTCAGTACTCATCGAGTGGCGTAGGGATTTATGCCCAGCTTAGTAAGTTTATCTATGATTCCAGAGTAGGGGAGGGTGTTGAAGGCCTTGGTGAGGTCCAGATAGGCTGTGTGGACTGCCTTACTGTGTGGACCACCTTACCCTCATCCGCAGCTGGGACATTAGTTTCCGGGATCCAAGGTGGATCCCCCCTTGTGAAGTGGGATAACTGTAGCTGTGTGCCACTCAGTGGGCATGAAGCCTGAGGTGAGGCTATGATTAAACATGACAATTAGAACATATTATTAGTTATTTTGGACATCACAGTTACTCTTTTACTATTTTATCTCTCATAGTATGTTCTAGTGAATGTGATATCCTATTTATAGAAGAGATGTTTTGAAAGATAATTGTATATGCAAGTCCTCACAAATAGACAAAGATTTTTTTAGAGAAGTATATTTGTTCTTTGAAATATCATATGTCTGCCATAATGTTTAAGCATATACAGTCTTGTAGTCAGAACTGAGTTTAAATAGTTAACTAGTTTGCCGCATTATCAATAATATATAACATATTAGTAATATACCATGATTGTTATAAACAATGTTATATGTATTGTCTTTTAGCTGTGTTAATCTCTTTTTTCTCAGAACAAAGTAATGATTGTATTTATTATAATACTATATATGCTCATAAATAGAATAGAACCAAATGACTATAAGATCTGATATATTTTACAGTTTATAAGTTTTAGAGCGAGCACATGTGTGTTTATAATCTGAATATTATGTATATACTAACTCCTTTTAATTTTGTTAAATAGGTTAGACCTTTCATATATTATAACTTTAGAAGTAGTATGATGCTAGATACTTATTTGTGGGTAAACTCTGTGGGGTGATGGGAAAGAACAGTGCATGTATAGTAGTTTACAAAATAATTCTTATTTTGGTGTCTACTATTCTTGATAGAAATTTTAGTTACTCTCAATTATCTTATATCTATGAGTATGCAGTTCACTAGATATAATAGTAGTTTTTCAATACCATATTATTTACAAATATATGAGGGTATTATATGTAATATTTATTTTTTCCTATTTCAGTAGTATGGCCAACTTGAAATACATATCAGTTAACATCAATGGATTAAATGATGGTTGTAAAAGGGGTAGTTTTTACAAATTTTTAAAAATATTTCATTCCCATGTTATCTTTTTACATGACACACATTTAATAAAAAGAAATTTGGACAGACTTTATGCTAAACACTATTCTGTACCGACTAGTGTTAGAGTGAGGGTATTCTTAGTGAATTCACTATAGTACATTGCAATGTCTTTCGGTTTTTCCCAGTTAGGGGTCGCCACAGTAGATCACTGGTCCACAGATTGATTGGCAGTGAATTTTTACACTGCTGAGTTGCCAGCCCAATGCCCAAACTTTACAGAAGGCACACTCACACACGTACCTACCTGCATGTCTTTAAAGCTCACTCAGGAGCAGGAAGGACATGCAGACTCTGCACAGAAGGAACTCCAGCCGAGAAGCGAACCAAAGAACCTCTTTCTGTGAGCCGACAAAGCTAACCTCTGCACCACCACAGCTTCAAAATCACTATAGTACATTAAGGTAGAATAATAGGTTTGAAAATATAGAGTCAGACTTGTGTTTACATGAATACATTCAATTTCAGAGAAATACAGAATGTCCCTTTCTCAAGTGAAAGATACAATCTTGCAGGCTAAGCATTAGATGTACAGAAATAAGGTTTACAGAATATTCCTTTCTCAAGGGAAGGATGTGCATAAAAATGGAATGCTAGATAAAGAGGCACATGCAAGATAAGCCTTGGAAATAAAGGCTAAAGAGGTATGAAAAGCATTACAGGCTTTTGGTATTATTAGGAAATACTTCTGATACACTTAGTGAAGTCAGTTACTTAGTTTGGACTGACATACAGAAAAGATAAAATACCCAGCATTTCAGAAAGGAAGTTACAATACAGACACATGAGCTTGAGTACAGAAGACAGGTCTAATGAAGACTGTTTCAGTTTATATTATTCAGGAGAATCAGAATATAAGTGCAGAAACTTTTTATATATTTAGCAGCACTGTTATTGCACTAATCAGCATTCCAGCATTTATACAGACTGTTATTGTTTATCAGCACTGTTAATGAATACAGTTATTCAGATATTGTATATATCTAATAAAGCCTTATTAACCAAATTACAGTGTTCACAGAATTTATTTTGAAAAGTACAAAGGACTTGGTCCATAAAGGAGAGACTAACAAACACCTGATCAGCACAAGTTTGGGTAATTAACAGATAAAGACTTTCATTACAGTCTCATTTCAGTTGTTTTCAATTAATTCCAGTATACTACAGTCTTATCAATTCTTTCAGTTAGCTCTCATTATAAACAAAAGAGAAGAGGGGTGGCTATTTTATGGAAAAATTCTTTGCCTTTACCTAAAATGCTGAATACACTTACTGATGAAAAAGGCATGTTTTGTTTAGTGGCTTTAGATATTCGAAGGAAACAATACACTTTTATTAATGTCTATTGGATACCTGGATTTGGAATACAAACAGTTAAACAACAGTTGGGGGAATAATACTAATATCAAAGGGAAGTATTATTTTTGCAGGTGACTTTAATTGTATTTTATCTGACAAGGATACCGACACTAGATGTAAAAGGAATAAACCTGCCTCAGTCAAGGCTTTGACGGAGTTCACTGATCTATGTAATACGAGAGATATAAAGGCGTTTTCAGTATCAGACTCACTATTCTTTACACATTTGTCACACAGGCATGGGCACAATCATGAACAGATAGAGTATATGTTTCAAATGAGATCACTAATAGAATAACAACATTATAGTCTCTTGGCCACTATCGGATTATAACAAGATAACATTTGCAGTTATATTGAATTCAAGTAATAACATCCCAGTTAAAAGGATTCCTGCATATATAACCAGTATGAAAGACTTTTAGGAGTTATTTAATAAAGAAATTCAAACTTTTATTGAAATTAATCATACAGGTAACACCTCAGAGATTTTTGTATGGAACTTTTTAAAAACATACCTTTTTAGCAAAATTACAAGTTGACATGCACAAAAAAGAAACAATGGGACAAATAATTGATAGATCTACAGAGAAAATTGCTAAGTTAAAATTAGATAGTTAAAAAGGAAATACTAACAGAAGAAATAAATAGCTTTAAACAGTACATATTTAGAAATTTTACAATATAAAACTATGATAAATTTATAAAAGATTAAAATAACTAATTCTTCCATAAAAACTTAAATCCATGCATAAATTGGCTACTAGAACAAAAATGATTCTTAAATCTACAACATTAAGGAATTATAGTCCTCTAGTAGTAAAAAGAAGGTTACTAAAATAAAAGATATTCAGCATATTTTCAGGTCTTGTTTTAATAGCATTAATCAACACAAACCAACAATGGATACACAAGATCTAATTAAAACATTTATAAAAATATACTGAAAATAGACTGTCAGAAGAGCAAATAAAAATAATTGACAGGCCTATATCAATGTCTGTACTCAAAATTCAAATTAATAAATGAAAACCCAATAAGGCACCTGGAAATGATGGTATAATACTTGAACTATACAAAATGACAACTAAGGAGCTTTGAGTATTTTATTAGTGGTATTTTTAATAGTTAAAGGACTTACAAAGGTAACACCATACCAGAATAACACCCTAATATCCCCAATGTTAAAACATGACAAGGGCTCAACACAATATTCTTCATATAGACCAATTTTATTAATAAATGTAGATTATAAAATATTCATGGCAATCTATGACTGTAGAATAAAACAAGCTCTTCCAGTGTTGATAAACAATGATCAGAATGGGCTTATAATGAACAGGAACAACTATGATAATGTCAAGAGAATACTATCAATAACTGATCATACTAATAATTCAAAAAAGACCTAATTTTTGGTCAGACTGAATATCAATAGTGCATTTGATTCAGTTAATTGGGAGTACTTAATATTAGTATTGGAGGAATGTAATTTTTCAAACTTTCTTAAAATGAATCAAACTTCTCTATGAAAACTCCTTTGCATACATTAAGATAGCCTCATATACTTCCCAATCAATCATGTTTACTAAAGGTACTAGACAGGGTTGTCCCTTGTCCCCATTGCTTTTTGCTCTAGATATGGATCCTTTTGCAAATTATATAACATCAAATAAAAGCATCAAAGGCATACTAGTAAATAATGGTTTAATCCCCAAAATACAATTATTTGCAGATGACATCCTATTAACTTTGACTGACTGCAATTCTTGTCTTATTGAAGTAGTCAAAGAGGACTCAGTTTTAATGAGAATAAGACCAAACTACTACATGTTAATCGCAACATTAATAATAAATTACATAAATACATTGTAAAAGATGGTAAAATCACTTACTTAGGGATATTGTCTGATAATATTAAATACATAACTCTTAATTATAATAATACCTTAAATTAGATAAAACAAACGTTTAATAAATGGAATATTTTTTTCACTATGGAAGAGAGACTCTCCTTAATTAAAATGAGTATCCTTCTTAAAATTCTATATATAATACAATTTTTATCCCTGCCACTTCGCCCCCCCCAATATAAAAGAGTATAATTATTTGTTTCTGAGATTTTTATGGTTTCCTAATAAGCCTAGCTTGGCTTTAAACCATCACATTAGAGATTGGACATCTGGTGATATTGGTCTTCCAGATTTAGAATTATATTCCTTATCCACAATTATTAAGACAATGACTTATTGGTTAAATAGCAATTATAATGCCAAATTGAAAGATATTCAGGGAGGCATTTGGTGTAAATCCAATAATTTTGCAAAATCATATAATACTAAAATAGCTGCTTATAAATTTTATTGGTTAGTAAAAGACTATTTTATAGAAAACAAAAATAAACTAGTTAACTTTTATTATATTAATACGATAATAACCTTCGTTGAAAAAATTAATTTTCATGAACCCTGAATAGAAAGTATGGATTTTCTTTGTATTTCCAATTGCTTACACTCAAGAGTATTTATACATTTAACAACCATGACTACAT
>NC_056751.1:117891439-117911439 GCF_019279795.1 Protopterus annectens | reverse complement strand
TATATATTCATTCTATCTACGTATTATAACCAGAAGATGCATACACATATGCGGTCAGGTGTGGTATGCACACACACACACACACACACATGCACACACACGCACGCACACACACACACACACACACACACACACACACACACACACACACACTCACTCACTCACTCACTCACTCACTCACATGCACCCACGATGTAGTAATCATACCAACTGAATGGAAACATTGTTTCTTTTATGCTCTGCTGGTTATGTATCGAGGGTGAGAATTTTTGTGTAGTTGCTGCCCAGGATGAGTCAAGAAAAGATCATTGTCCAGAGTCACGAGATGTATCCATGTTCTTCAAATGCATCATCTAACATGCAATATTATCAGCAACAGAATAAGAAAAATTGTGCTATGACCTAGTAAAGTCCCAATAAGTAGAGATACTGCAATTTGAAAATATATGATATCACAGTGCAGAGCACAAAAACTCTCTCACTATAAATGTTACTATACATGTAGACAGTGAGTATAACAGAGTAAAGTCAAAACAGCACTACATATTTAAGCAGAAGTCACATTTAATCTCAGAGTCTCTATGTGGAGGGACTCAGGAAACTAAAAGTAATATCTTGAATGTGGTAAACCATGACACAGGTGTAACAAGTAAAATCACTTCAGGAAATCCTGCAAGTTAAAGCCAGCATGCCTCATGCAAAAAAATATTGTACACAGAGATCACTCTGCCACACCATCTGACAGCACTAATGACTTATTTTATATGGACAGATTAAATATGGACAGAATCACTGTGGGCAATGAAACAACTGAAAAGAAAACTGACTGGATTAAAGTTGTCACATACAGTGGTGAGAAAGTCATAGATACTCTGTTCTATGGCATGCAGCAGGTTGACATCACACTGTGCAGTCCTGTTTGACAGAGAGAGTTATACAGATATGGCCTGACATCCCTGATTGGTTGTAAATGAGGCTGAGTGATCGTCGTGACCATGGAGGTCCACCAACCTGGTGTGAGCAGAAGTTGTATATGCAAATTTTTTGCAGGCTATGCAGATATCATCAAGGGGAAGATCAGGAATCCTTCAGTCACTTATTCTCTGAAAGTCTATCCTCAGGTAACTCCTACTGCTAACAAGCATGTAGAAATTCTGATAACAATGCAAATCAAAATGCATTAATTTTATTTTATTCTGTGTTTGTTAAACAAGGTAATGTAATATCTGTAAGGACCATTTTCATGCATGGTTCCTGCCAATATAGATACCAAGAATAGATACAAGTACTGCAAGTATAAAATAACAAAATATAGTAAGGATTAAACAATATAACTAGCTGGATTATCATTGTGGCAGTGATCATAATGGTAACCCTGACTGCCTATGAAATGTAAAAAGAAGGTACAAGAGCACTGTATATATTAAAATATAATGCCACATTCCCAGATGACTTAAAAATAAACTTGTTTAGGGAAATATTTTATAAAACTAAGTGGTAGTGAATACACAAGAAACATGGAAAGTGAGTTTGGTATAGTTACTGAATTCCAATGTGATAGAAACTAAGTTTCCCCATGTCTTTAGAAACAAGTTGATTAATTACTTCATAAGGCATTGGCTACATAAAGATTTGTTGACTGTAACTTGGTCAATATTTTTTGAGGGCTATATCAGGCATAGTAGCAAAGATTAAAGTTTTGCAATAAAGAAGAACTCAAATATGAAGTCCAAATGTTATTTGGCTGTTGTTTGGTGCAAAAATAATGAAGTTGATTTTGATGATACAGAGTGTGGTATAAAACTAATAAAGTGCTTTGAGTATCTAAGATATCAGATAATTGCTGATTCTCCAAATGTGATATATTTGTACTTGAAACAAAAATGTTTAACACTGCTCACATTATTCTCATGTGTGGTGAAAATATTTAAAATGGCTTTAGTTTATATATATATATATATATATATATATATATATATATATATATTTATGTATATATATAAATATATATATATATATGTATATATACATGCATACACACATAACATGTACATATGTGACGCCCATGTACTGGCCCAGTAATCAAGGAGCCTCAGTCCTCACCACTAACACCAGTGATGGGCATGCACATTGGGAGGATAACAAGTACATACAGTAAAGTGCAATTTCCCTTAAGAGCACACAGAGATCACAGTCAGTCTGGGGTTGGTTTCTCCCTTTCTCTCCAGATCCCCAATAAGACTCCCTACTGGCACAGCTATAGAGTGGAGTCCTTAGCCAGGGTTCCAAGCCAAGTCCTCCCAGCACTCCCTCTGTCCAACCAGTGCTTCGTGTCCCTGCCCAAGTAGCTGAGACACACACACACACACACACACACACACACACACACACACACACACACACTTTGAGATATGATTTATTTACAAACACACAGACACTCCTGGGGAAGGTTGGCACAGGTTCACTAGGTATACCCTTTCTGCCCAGGCTATAAGGTAGTAAAACACTGCCATCAGAACCCCTATTTATCAGCTACTATAAGGCCCTTCCCAAAGGGTGACTAATTTCACTGTGTATTAATACTGTTATCCAATTAGTAAGTATGACCAGAACTTTTAAGGCTATTGGAGTGGCTTAGTACAGTATCACTAAATACAGTCAACTACTCCAGAGCTTAAATTATCTCTGCACAAAACAGCCACAGTTGAAAGGTTTAAAAATATTTAATAATAGATAATAAAAACACAAGACAAATCTTAATTCAACACAGTGCTAGTCAAGAGTTCAGACACAGGAACTTTAAAACAATACTGTAGGATAATCTGACAGAAATATAGAAAACAGCTAGTCTAATCTTACTGTTTTCTATCTATTTCTAAGAGAGTGCTAAGTTCTAAATGAACTTAGATAATGAGCAATGGCAGAGTGTTGGTGATGTTGTCAGCTCTGAAGACACATGTAAAAAGCTATATATTTCTCTCTGAGATCTCTTAAATTGATAATACATCACTGCTGCTCATTTTAGATTACATCATTCTTGAACTTCTCTGGCTCCCATGCTACCAGAAACTCTAAATTTACATTTCTTAATAAGCTCGCACCTGGTCAGGAAGCCAAAGCAATAAAAGGCATTATACATGTAAAATCTACCAATTAACTCTTGTCCTAAGACAATAGAAAGAATTCCTTCATCCAGACATCCCATCTCTGAGCCCTGAGATCAGTCATAAAATGCTTTACTTTATCAGCTTTCTTCCAGCTGGATGCACTGTGGTTACATGTTTGAAGTTCAGAACATATACCACAGTTTTTCTTACATTTAGTTTTCTTACATTTGTAACAAAAGCCTGTGGATTATATTAATATTTACAATGACATAGAATTATCTACAAAATTCTATTTAGCTGAGCTGTCAGCCTTTCAGCTTTTAACATTTCTACCCCCTGAGAACTCAAGCTAGTTTTTCAAGTGTCCCTTAAGAAACATTTCTTGAGAGGGCTAGGTCTATCTGAGGATACCTTACCCCATTCCCTGTCTTGAGAGCCCATCTGCTTTGTCATTACTAATCCCACTGCGGTGCTGCACTGATATATCATATGCTTGCAACCCTAGGCTCCATCTTAGCAACTTGGCATTTTGCTGGTTGGCTCAGTGTAACCATGTTAGGGGATTGTGATCTGTAACTACAGTAAATTTCCTTCTATACAGATAAGGCTGATGTTTCTGCAGTATCCACACTATGGCTAGACATCCTCTTCTATAGCTGTATAGCATTCCTCCCTGAGTTGGAGCCTATGACTGAGATAAACCACTGGGTGCTCTTCTCCCTCTGAAGAAATCTGGCTAAGTTCAGCCCCCACCCCATGGTTAGAAGCATCCACCTGCACAACAATTTATTTGCTGTAGTCTGGCCTGGCTAGCACAGGGGGTCCTATGAAAGCTTGTTTAAGCTTCTGGAATGCCTGCTCACATGCTGTGGTCACACTACCTTATCTGACCTGTTTTCCCTTGCCAGGTCTATGAGGGGAGCAACTATGGTACTATAACTGGGGACAAACTTTCTGTAGTACCTTACTGTCCCTAAGAATGCTCTCACCTGCTTTTTGGTAACAGGTGCAGGCCATGCCTGAATGGCTTCCACTTTGGCAGGTTCTGGCCTGGTCTTACCATTCCTCGCTCTATGTCCCAGGTAGGAGACCTCTGCCTTACCCATCTGACATTTGCTTGGCTTAATGGTCAACCCTGCCCTCTGTAGTTTGCCCAGCATCTCTCTGACATGTTGAAGATGCTTTTGCCAGGAATGGCAGTAGATGGCAATATCATCCAGGTAAGCAAGGGCAAATCCTCCTGCTCCTGCTAGGATATGATCTACCAGCCTCTGGAAAGTTGCTGGGGCATTTTTCATCCCAAAGGGCATCTTTGTGAACTCATACAAGCCAAAAGGAGTCAAAAAGGCTGACATCTCACCTGCCAGTAACCCTTGGTAAGATCAGTGGTGGTAAGATGCTTAGCCCCACCCAGCTGTTCTAAGGCCTTATCTATCCTAGGCATGGGGTAAGCATCTGACTTTGTGTGACTATTTAATTTCCTGTAGTCCACACAGAACCTGGTGCTGGCATCTTTCTTTGACACCAGCACCACTGGGGTGACCCAGGGACTGTTGGACTCTTGAATTTCCCTTAGTTCCATCATTTCCTGTATCTCCTCCATCAGAGTCTGTTTGATTCTCAGAACCACCATGTAAGGGGCCTGTCTAATCGGCCTTTGGGGTCCTGTATCCACCTGGTGCTTCACCAGGTGGGTGCACCATGGTTTCCCAGTGAACATATCCCCAAACTCCTGTAACACTGCTCAAATTTCTCCAACCTGGGTAGGAGATAGCTGCTGGGACATTACTACCCCTTCCACTGAGGTGTCAGTCCAAGCCACACTGAGGAGATCAGTCACCAGATCTCCCTCAGACTCCTCCTGAAATCCACTACAAATACTCAACACAAGGGCCTCCCTATCATGGTAAGGTTTCATCATGTTAACATGGTACAATTTGTGCCCCTGCCTCCTGCCTAGCAGTTCTACCTTGTAGTTATCATTACTTACCTTTCTTACCATCTTGTAGGGTCCCTCCCAGGCTGCCTGCAGCTTGTTGTGTCTGACAGGAATGAGAACCATTACCTGCTGCCCTACAGCATACTCTCTAGCTCGAGCATTCCTGTCATGCTAGACGTTTTTCTGTTGTTGGGCTTCTGCCAGGTTCTCCTGGGCCAAGCCCATGAGTTCCCTGAGCCTTGTCCTGAGGTTTAGAACATATGCCACAACAGACTCCTTGAGAGATTTACACTCACCTTCCCACTCATCACAAATTAAATCTAGAGGCCCCTAACCCTGTGCCTATACAACAACTCAAAGGGTGAAAACCTGTGGATTCCTGGGGAACCTCTCTATAAGCAAACAACAGATGGGGCAAATATTTGTTCCACTTCCTCTTGAACTAGTCTGCGAATGGTTGTAGCATGGACTTGATTGTAGAGTTTAACCTCTCAACAAAACCATTAGTCTGAGGGTGGTAGTGGGTGGTCTTCAGATGCTTCACCCCACAAGTACTTCCACAGACAAGTCAGCAGGTATGCATGAAATTGGCACCTCTGTCAGTCAGTATTTATTTTGGGAAACCTACCCTGTTGAAAATCTATAACAAAGCATTTGCCACCTTTTCTGCCTCAATGGAGGAAAGAGCCATTGCCTCAGGGTATCTTGTAGCATAATCTAGTACTACTAGGATATACTTTTTCCCTGTGGAGCTTGGGGTACTCACAGGGCCCCACAATATCCACAGCTACCTTCTGAAATGGCTCCTCAGTCACAGGCAAAAACATCAAAGGAGCTCTCACCTTGTCTCCTGCCTTGCCTACCCTTTGGCACTGCTCACAGGTCCTGCAGTACACTGTTACATCTCTGGAGATTCCAGGCCACTAGAAGTTCTGCATAATACGTCTCTTATATGTTTTATGCCCATATGAGCTGCAAAGGGAATATCATGGGATATGGCTAGAAGTGCCAGATGGTAGGCTCTAGGCACTACCAACTGCTGTATTCTCTCACCTTCTAGCCCTCCCTCAGGGGTCCACACTCTATACAGTAAACCTTTGTCCCAGTATACAGATTCCCTCCTTCTCTTGAGAATCAGGTGCCTCGCTAGCTACCTGCCTCAGGCCTTGCAATGTAGGATCTGAGAGCTGAGCCTTTCTCAACTCTCTCTTTGTAACCTTCCCAACTCCCCTTCCACAGGAAGGCTGGTATCTTCTGACAGTGGTGCTTCACTGTCAGCTTGGGTACTACTACTCACCACTGCCCTTGCAGTCACTCTGTCCAAAGGAACATCAGTACCCACAAGTAGCTGTGGCTCACCTTCAGTCTCACTGCTACAGGGCAGCTCCCTCCCTGAAGTAACCATCTCACCAGTCCTGGCTGCAAGTGTGTGGTCTGTCTGGGTCTCCCCCAAGCTACCAGACCCACATGCTTATCTCCAAGCCTGACTGCATGTAACTTCATGAGCACATGATACTGCATTATCAAAATCATTCCCTATTAAGACATCTGCAGGGATATCCTCAAACACACCTACTTGCTGGCTTCCTTTTCCACCCTCCCAGTCAAGGTGAACCCTAGCCAAAGGTATTTAGAATGGGGTCCCTCCTAAAGCTCTGACTCGTGTAGACTGCCCAGGTAAGTGGTGCTCCTCTGTAAACATTGCAGGCTTCACAATGGTTATGTCAGAGGTTGTGTCTTTCTTAGCAATGGCCTCTTTGCCATTCACTATGATAGGATAGAAACTCTGGTGATAGTTTGGTACCCTTGTTGTCTCAAGACAACCTACTGTTGGCATTTTGTCTTTCCAACGTACTAGCTCCCTCACCTTTTGTTCCCCACCTTGCCTTTGTGGACATCTATATGCCACATGACCCCACTGGTTGCATTCAAAACATTTAACCTTCGGTCCTGGATGTGTACCTGGAGTCTAGTGTCTTCCCCTGCTACTGGCAGATTCTGTTGGAGCAGTCTGGGATACCCACCATGGGTTCCTTTAGACCGATGAGCAGCACTGGCTGTCCTTTTCCTGTGCAGGGATGCCCTGCTCGCTAGGTATAGGTCTCTCTTCTTCCCCAACTCATTTGAAGTAGTACATTGTCTATCATCTAACCAGATCCTCATGTCCTCAGGCAAAGTGCTAGGAGCTTGTTCCTTCACCAAAAAGTCTGCCAGCCCTTCAAAAGTGGTGACCTGACAGCCACTCACCCACCTATGAAAATAAGTGCTCAGTTCAGCAACATATTCACATACACTTTCATCTGCCTTGTGTCAATGCTCATGAAACTTTTTTTCTAAAAGCTTCAGGTGCTAGCTTAAAAAATTCTAGCAAACAATTCTTAGCAATATAATCAAAAAATTCACGAGCAGATAATTTGGAAAGTACATTTACAGCTTTACCATGGAGTATGGGGGTCAGGAACAGTACCCAGAGCCTTTGGTCAACATCATACTGTTTACATACCCTCTCAAACATATAAATGAAACTATCAAAATTATCCCCCTCTGTAAACGACAGAAGAAATTTATTGACCTTTTGTGCTTCTGGAGTCCATTTACTTCCTTCCCCATTACCTCAATGAATCTGGGAAAGAGTCAGCATCTCCTTTTCATGCTGCCTCTGCCTCTCCTTCTCCACAGCTTCCATTTCCAAACACTTGGCCTCCAACTCAAGTCTCTTTAGCTCCAGATAGATTTTTAAGTCCTATGCAGAAAGGTTAAGTTGTCCATTCTCTGAGTGTTCTACATCTCCACGGCTAGTCTGATCATCCTCCTGATTGCTGTTTTCTGATGCAGCTGTGACAAAAGCTGCAATCATGTCTGCCTTAGTCAGGTTTCCATGCACCAGTCTCTTAGCCTGGCACATCTCAGCCAACTGGCTCCTTGTCAGCTTGCCATACTCCTCTGCTGACATGCTTGCCTGCTCTCGCTGACTAAGCTAACAAAAGTAATAAAACAATTGTGATCTGAACTCTGAATATTCATTGCATGACTGATTTAGAGTACAAAAACAACTTCAGTGATCACTGTACACAAGCTACAGGAATTCACTATGCACACCACTAGAAGCCAATTAGTATGTGGTGTGGCTAACTCACCACTATCAACCAATTAATATTTCATGTGGATATCCCACCACTGCCAAACAATTAATATGTGACACCCATGCACTTGCCCAGTAATCAAGGAGCCTCAATCCTCACCACTAACACCAGTGATGGGCGTGCACATTGAGAGGATAACAAGTACACACACAGTAAAGTAAAATTTCCCTTAAGAACACACAGAGATCACAGCCAGTCTGGGGCTGGTTTCTCCCTTTCTCTCTAGATCCCCAGTAAGACTCCCCACTGGCACAACTATAGAGTGGAGTCCTTAGCAAAGGTTCTGAGCCAAGTCCTCCCAGCACTCCCTCTGTCCAACCAGTGCTTCGTGTCCCTGCCCAAGTAGCTGACACACACACACAAATGCACGCACACACACACACACACACACACACACACACACACACACACACACACACACACACACACACACACACTTTGAGATATGATTTATATACAAACACACAGACATTCCTGGGAAGGCTGGCACAGGTTCACTAGGTATGCCTCTTCTGCCCAGGCTATAAGGTAGTAATCCACTGCCACCAGAATCCCTATTTATCAGCTGCTATAAGGCCCTTCCCAAAGGGTGAGCAATTTCCCTGTGTAATAATACTGTTATCCAATTAGTATGTGTGACCAGAACTTTTAAGGCTATCGGCGTGGCTTAATACAATATCACTAAATACATGCAAGTACTTCAGAGCTTAAATTATCTCTACACAAAACAGCGACAGTTGAAAGGTTTAAAAATATTTAATAATAAATAATAAAAACACAAGACAAACCTCCTCAATTCAACACAGTGTTAGTCAAGAGTTCAGATACAGGAACTCTAAAACAATGCTGTAGGATAGTCTGACATAAATATAGAAAATAGCTAGTCTAATCTTACTATTTTCTAACTATTTCTAAAAGAGTGCTAAGTTCTAAATGAACTTAGATAAAGAGGAAAGGTAGAGTGTTGGTGGTGTTGTCAGTTCTGAAGACAAATGTAAAAAGCTATCTCTTTCTCTCGGAGAACTCTTAAATTGATAATACATCACTGGTGACTCATTTTAGATTACCTCATTCTTGACACTTCTCTGGCTTCCAGGCTACCAGAAACTCTAAATTTACATTTCTTAGTAAGCTTGCACCTGGTCAGGAAGCCACAGCAATAAAATACATTATATATGTAAAATCTAGCAATAAACTATTGTCCTAAAACAATAGAAAGAATTCCTTCATCCAGACATCCCGTCTCTGAGCCCTGAGATCAAACAGTCATAAAATGATTTACTTTATCAGCTTTCTTCCAGCAGGGTGCACTGTGGTTACATTTTTGAAGTTCAGAACATATAACACAGTTTTTCTTACATTTAGTTTTTTTACATTTGTAAAACAGCCTGTGGATTATATTAATATTTATAATGACATAGAATAATTATCTAAAAAATTCTATCTAGCTGAGCTGGCATCCTTTCAGTTTTTCACACACACACACACACACACACACACATATATATATATATATATATATATATATATATATATATATATATAGCCTAGTACCTACCTATGAACTAAAGCATCTCCTAAGGGCACTTTTGTTATGGGGATTCCATACGGTGTAATCATAATAGACTAAACAGTAAACTCTAAAGTGTTACCCCACCACTAACACACATGAATGCTTTACTTTGGAAATCATGAATTAGTAGTAAGATAGCATAACATTTGTATCCCAAATGAATATATAATGAAGTTAACTGCGCCCTGGTTATAGTAAACATATGGTATGAAAGAAAGAAAAAAAAATTATATTTTTATATATATATATATATATATATAAAATATCCACTCACATATGTACATATAAACACACATACACACACACACATATATATATGTATATATATATATATATATATATATATATATATATATATATATATATATATATATGTATATATATATATATATATATATATATATATATATATATATATACACACACACACACACACACACACATATGTATATATATATATATATATATATATATATATATATATATATATATATATATATATTACATACATACATACATGCATACATACATAGATATATGCCTATGCCTATGCAAAATAAATACCTTTGCTTTGTATATGTATTCCAATAAAATATTAAGTAAAATAAAGACACTTTACCTTTGTTTATGTATATATTCCAATAAAACATTAAGTAAAGAGTTCTGCAAGAAAGAATTTAGTATTATTTGATAACAATCCTATTTGTATTTTAATTTTTTATTTGCATTTTCTTTGACAGTCCAAGTGTTCTTAGTTGTATGGCTATTCAGACTCTGTGTAGACCAGTAGTGTCCAACCCACGGCCCGCGGGCTGCATGCGGCCCTCAGGGCTCTTCCATGCGGCCCGCGACCCTTAAATTAAAATTTTACTTTTTTTTCGTTTTTTTTCATGTTCAGCTGTTATGCGCATGCGCCAAATTACTTTTTTCCTGTTTTTTTTCATGCCAGCGTCTTTCAGCTGGTGTGCACATGCGCCAAAGCACCATTTCGTAGTTTTTTGCGTCGGTAGATGCATTCGCGCTAAAGAGCTGAAGGAAGAGGATTTGGAGATCGCGGCAGAAAGAATTGAGCGAGGGGGATTTACTGCACATCTTCTGCATTAACAGGTAAGCCTATAGTTATAGTAGTAGAGTAAGTAGACTGAACATTGTGAATGAAAAGCTTTGAGAGCTATTTTTCTAATGGAACAACATTTATTTTATTCTGAATGGTGGAAAGAGCAAGTGTTAAATGTCCACTGGTTAAGCTGTGAATCAGGAAGAAAGCAAAGTACAGCTCAAGAATTATGTATGAGCATAATTATATGACTTTCACTGACTAAATCCTGAAGTTTTTTTTCACTAATCTGAAAGACGTTTCAGAAGATTTTGAATGAAAGTATTCCAACATTAAAGAAACACTTTTAGTAGTGAAGCAGCAAGATATACATTTGTGTAGCTCAAATAATAAAGTATATACTTGTTGTTTGCACCTGTCCTGGGCTGAGTCTGTTTATTTTATGGTAACAAAAAGCTTGCCCTTTCTGTGTGATACCCCCCCAGTGTATGGCCTTACTAATTTTTCATACACCCCATCTAGTAGTAAAAAGACAACCTGTGATGTAAATAATGCAGGAAACCTGCAAAGAAAGATTACAGATGCTAACGTTGTGTACTACAAATGGGAAATCGGAGCCGTGTTGTGGGGAGCACAGACAGAGGCTGGAGTTGTTCTGCCAAGAGGACAAAACTTTTATCTGTGTCTTGTGTGTTCCAAGCATCCCAACCACAATATTGTGTTTTCACATGAGACAGCCAGTGTATTTAAGGTAAGGGATGCTGTCTGATAACTGGCATTAAGTAACACAGCATTCCTCTGTGACATATGCTGAATTTTCACCTTTGAAAGTATAATTCGGTGGCTTATATTTTGGTTAATGGAGAGTGTCTATGAAAAAATATATACTGCAAAGTGTGATTTAAATTTTAAAAGAGTATATACATGTTTAGAGAATGGGCGATCGCACCATGCTCAATGAACGAATGTTCTCCAGCAGGACGTTAATTTACCGGTAATGCTCGCTGCTTCACTGCCGTTGAGCTCAGACCGAAAAAACGGCCGGATTATTTTATGCTCGCTAAGCAGCCCTTTTGCTGTTTAGCGAGTGAGAAAAGTGTGAATGTGTTTGTCTGTAAGAGTGCATGCGTGTTGTACACGGTGTATGTGAGAATGAGAGATCGTCGAGTGGTTATCTTACACAGCTAAGCAGCATTTTGGCTAGTTAAAGAGAAAATAAAAGTGTGTGCCTGTGTGTGATGGAGACTGGAGAATGATCCCTGGCAGCAGCAGTGAAGAGATTTGTCTACTTACTACTTCTTTATACCTCTCACTCTGAAAAAATCCGAACAGAGCCACACAAAACGGGAGGCAAACGACCAAAAAGTAAGGACACATTTTAAATAATTAATTGGGCTTACAAACTTGGAAATTGCTAGAACAGCTGGGTTTCCTTTACCATGTATTATCGGAAAGATATGAAGTCTGAAACTCGGGTGTCTTATTTATTGACTTCAATCCCCAATCATGTGCCAGAAAACTGTTTTATAAGATGGGACAAAAGTCTGGACATTCTGCAAAAACCTGCTCAGTTGAAAGGTACGCTGTGTTGACTCTTAGCTCAAGATATCAGATAAATCTAAAATAAAGCAGGAACAAATGCTCAAAAATTGGGACAGAGTTTAATTACTGCCCTTTATAAAGTTAAAAATGTGCTTAAATAAAAGGATTTGTGTTAGTATGAATTTTCGGCATTTGCGTATTATTGTAACCTCATATATGTATACATATATATATATATATATATATATATATATATATATATATATATATACACACACACACACACACACACACATATATATATATATATATATATATATATATATTCATAGATTAGTACAAGGCTAATTGCCCTTGCAAACCATTTTAAGCCTAGCCAATTATCCCTTGTGAGACTCAAACCCTGTACCTTGTGTCACCTTCCCAAATATATATATATATATATATATATATATATATATATATATATATATATATATATGTTGCTGCTTTGAAACATTTTCTCTCATCTAAATTTACTAAGACTGGCATGAACACGGAATTTCTGACCAGTGTATTTACATGTGATACTGCTTCCCTATTTCAGTTCAGTAATAGTGTGAATCATCCTATTGAAGTGTTGGTGCTAAATCTGTGGTTTATAAATTAGGTTTTGTTTATTGTACAGCACAGACTTGTATCATTTATGGCTAAAACTATTTTATGTACAATGAGTTATGTTATCCTAGTTGTTGCATACCTCTCAACTGGCAAACATGGAAACTCAGAGAAAAGGCCCTCGAAAAGTATGTACAAACAGCCATTCATCTGGCTGTTTCTCATTATTCAATGTGAAGATTTAGCCATATTACAATAGTAAACAGTTTCTCCTCTGCAAATAAATGAACCATGGGTATATAAAAGAAAAATATATAGTAGCTGTGTTACAGTATAAATAAAATTTGATGCACTTTTTACATCTTTTTTTTCAGACTGAGTTTGAGTTGTATTTTAGTAGAGATGTGTGATTTTTCCTGAAAGTCAGCACTGAAAATGTTTTAACAATTGATTCTAAGAGACAATTTAATCACATTTGATATATCTTGGCTTATAGGTCATAGGCATAATAATTAAAAAATGACAATCAAGTGTCAGTGAGCAGCCACCGGGTAAAATATTGTCATTTGTGGAACTTTTTCCCTTTTGCAGCAATAATAATTTCAAAAAGGGAGCTAGGTTGTGACTGCTGCCCTTTCACCTGCCAGCACCTTGTTTGTGATTTTCATGCAGAACAGTGAAGGAAAGGTTTGTGGGCTGAAATCTGGTTTAACAACCTATACAGCTAGGTAAACTCTGCATGAAGTTATGTCGGTGTGCTTTAAGACTAGTCTATGAGGAAAAATACATTATCTTTTTCTCCTTGAATGTAATCTGCTATGTAAGAAACATACAGATTAAAAATCATCATCTTCCCATTTTTAGCACTACTGCTTGCAGCATCAGTAGGCAAATTCAGGATAAAGGTTTGGCCAGTGAGCCGATTCACTTATAACTATGTACACTTTGTACAGAGATTCCTTCTCCAGTCGACCCTACTAGCGCTCCTGAGCAACAGCCAAATTGCTTTCCTCTTGAAGCAGTCGGGGGTCATTTTTCTCTGCACCTACCAGCCTGGCAATTTATTACTACCGATGTATGGGTGCAGACAATAATATCTCTAATGTTAAGCAGATGTTGAGTGGCCAAGGAGCTTGCTTGTTTTGCCCTCTTTGGAATACTTGTCAGCTTCTTTGGCATGATTGTAGTTATGTACTCCATGGGCATTTGTGGAGCTATTGTAACCTGAGGGTGTCACAGCAGTTGCTGCATAAGACTGACTTGTTTATAGGTCATCTCCTAGGTAGGATGTCACAATACTAGTAAGAGGCTAGCTGTCAGAAAGCCAGAATAAAGTCCAGAAAGTTGATATAAAATACATAATATCTTGTCAGTGGCTCAACCCACTGATTGCATTCATTTTAGTGTAGGCTTCTGTTACTTTAGCCCTGGAGTTATGGATATTTCACTAAGAGTGTCAGTGTCACATCAGTTTGCACACTTGCCTTTGATGCTTATAAAGGTGTGAGGAGCTGTGGTTCCATCTTTGCACAAGCAGTAGTCTTCATATTCTGTCACACTTCATGGAGGATGCTAAACTTCAGAGATATATTAAACAACCAGCACAAATATGTATTATATAATAAATGACAGCAGCATGCCCAAGCAGTTAATTTAATAAACTTCACATATCACACTTAGAGGCTCGGCTAATGCCTTTAGATGTGAAGTTTAATAAATTAATTTCTTGTATGTGATTTTGTCATAGCTCTCAACCTTCCATCTCCAAAATGAGGAACACTAGCTCTAATAATGTGGAACAAATGGGCAAAATGTGGAACACATACTAATGGCTTACTAACAACTTCAACTAGGAAGGCCATAGGATAGTTAAAATATGCTGGTTTTACTTATAAAGAAGATATTTTAATGAATTAATATGATTCGTTTCTATTTACCATGGATTTCACTTAAAAAAATCCTAACAGTGAATGTGCGACAGAGTCTTTCAATGTGGAACTTTGAGGAACTTTGAGGAACATGAACTTTTTAAGACCCCAAATGAGGTACGTTCCTAATAATGAGGTACACTTGAGCGCTATGGCTTTTGTTATTATTTATTATAAAATTCATAGGTGCCTTCCTTAGACATGAAACCAAAGTCCCTTCTGCCTGTTTTCATAATACCACAGATGGATGTTAAAGATACTGTGACATTTTGAGGCACACAACAATTAAGGGCTTTCATCACTATCTTGACCCAGTTTTTCCACATCACTGAAAATGCAGCTCTTGAGCACCCTTTTGTAACGCAACATGGATAGCAAACCTGTTTAACTCAGAGCACAGTAGGTGAGCAGGTTTGCTCAGAATGCCACAATGGTCACAGGGCTTAGCATATATATTTCTCATAGCTGTCAATCTATTAGTGCAAGAAATCTGGTTACAGCACAATATAATGGGAGGACAATGACCCAGAAATAAAGACAGATGTTATGTATTTGCTCTTTTAAACTTAGAAATGTGCTAGCTAGAATAACAAGGGGTTTGTGCAAAATACATTTTCTGAAGGATTTGAAATCTGAAACTCAAATTATGTAATTATTGTGTGACAGCACTCCTGAGATCATGCAAGTGATATGGCAGAAAACCACAAATTTGATAAGGAATACACCAAAAGATATATAAGGTGAAAATATGGACATTCTGTGAAAATCTGGGCAGTTGAGAGCTATGATATTAATGTATATGGTCCAAACACAGTACAGAACAGTGTATTATAAATTGCAGATTCTGATGGAAAAACCTATCATATGCTTAATGCAAACAATTCTAACACCAAAAGGAGTTCAGCTGCTACTGCAACATCAAAAAAAGCATAGCTTTGATGAGACCAAAGTCTGTGCCAGTGGTGCTTGTGTTAATATTACAGTTATTAAAGTACAGATGCCTTGGCCCTTGCGTACTTTCCCAAATTTGCAACCACAAGATTGTGGAAAGTCCAAGCTGTTCTGGCTGGAACCAGACAATTCTCAGATCCATCAGTAAAGTACTGTGCTTATTTGGTCGCACCAGCTTTCATTATTGTTGCGGCCCCCAACAACAGCTCTGCATATTTTGTGTCTTGCTGGATGTGTTTGACCTTTTTTTTTTTTTTTTAATTGTTTATTGTAGTGTAAAAATTCGTTAAAAGGTAGGGATTACTGAAGTTTACTAGTGAGATGTTCCGGACTGTACTGTGTGAAATGCAACTGTATATGTATTTTTCAAAGCACATGAAAAAGTTAATGCATGAGCGGAATAAAATGTCTGCATCTACAGAAGATTTTTAATAAACCAGTCCTGGATGTTTTGCAGTGCTTGATTTGCTGCATAGTTTTGTTCACTTTTAAATGAAAATTATTTTAGTTCATGCTTGTAGTTAAGTTGGTTGTTTGGCTAGATTTTCATCATTTTGCAACTCGTACCAGGCTGGAAACAGAAAGTCTTTTGCTTAATAGATTACCATTCCATGTCCTCTATATCAGTTAGTATTTTTTTCTTGTGAATAAAGTCCAGAGCCTCTGACAAAGAGCTAAAGATCTTCTCACCTTCTGGTAAAAATATTTTTATCCTGAAGGGAAAGAGAATTTGTGCTTTGATGTTAACTTTTTTGAGAGATTTTTATCAAGTGAACACATTCTTTCCTTCTAGATATGACAGAAGAAGTATAGTCATTGTCAAAATGAATGAGTTTGTCCTTTATCTTGATGGGAGAATTATTCCACGCTGACTTCAGAACCAAATCCTTATCTTTGGAGGACAAACATCTAGCAATGATGGATCTAGGGTTAGGCAAAACTGTTGCTGAAGCAGGCTTTGCTAGAGACTGGTGAGCCCTTTCTATACCGAAGGAAAATACTTCAGGAAGATTTAGTGCTGTTGGAAGCCAGTTATTAAGAAAGTGTGTCATATCAGTTCCCTTTTCCTTTTCTGGTACTCCATAGATTCTAATGTTGTTTCTCCGTGACCTACTTTCTAGGTCTTCCAGCTTTTCTGTTAGTTTTGTATTCTGTTTCAAAAGAAACTCATTTTGACTTTCACATTCCATCAGTCTGTCATCCATATCTGTTACAGATTCCTCGATAGAAGCAATTTGTTCAGAGTGCTTTTTAGCCATTTCACTAAGAATGTCCAGCTACTTACTACAGTATTGTTTAATAGTATCTATTTTATTCTCTAGTTTGTCCATTTTTATAGATAGTTCTTGAATAGTAGTTATTAATGTTTGCAGCTCCTTCTTTACCATACTGTCCTGATTAGAGTTCTTCGAGTTACTCATACTTGGATTTCTTAAGGAAAAACTTCTTGACAGGAAAAAATAATAAAAACTTATGTTTTAGTACTAATTTTTGAAAAATAATAAAGGACCTATATTCACAAATCCTTTGATATACTTTTGGATTAGTATTTCCAAAAATTAGATTAAATTTCCTGTCAGAATAAAAATGTTATAAGGAGACCTAATGTTCAGTGCTGCTACCAGTCTGGCATCTTGGCCTTGCCCCCCCCCCCATGTTAATTTTTTTTTATAACATTCCACAGACCAAAACCTACATACAGCTTTATATATTTTAGCTTTTACTTTACATTATGGTTTTCCATTTGTTTGAATGAGATTTAGAAATTATTTATGTTGTCTTTTGAACTTGATTTTGTGTAGCTTCCATAGGTTTTTATGAATGGCTTTCTCTTGTGTCATTTTCTACTGTATGTATGAGATAATTTTAGCAGCTTTTTTTAGAATGTAAAGTAATATTGTGGTATAATTTTAGTGCTGTAGTAAGGTTTACATCCAAATTTGTTATGTCCATACTTTAGCTTTTTTTGAGTTTGTGTAATTTTAGTGAATTTAGGTATTTAGAATCACATCTGTTTTGTCAATATCAGTGACACAGTTTGCAATTTTCCTATATGTGTAAATACAGATATAGATATGTGTATGTGTGTGAAGGTAGAAACAGTGGTAAAGAAAAATGTATTTATTTATTTAATTACTGACTTATTTTTGCATATGTTAACTTGCTTGAGTAGGCTGACACATCCAGCCTATTTCATCTATAATCTGGGCCACAAATAAACTCATGTTTAGCCCCAAAAGAGGCATTACAGCCATTAAAACAGATACCTTAGACTAACTCAACTTTATTGCATTGAAATAATACCAAATTGTAGAAATCTAAAAGGAATTATACATTCCAATATAAAGTATTCATAATTTCCAGGTGCATTTAAATAATTCTTATTGTGATTATTATAACAATAGTGATTTGTATGTAGAAAGCCTGCCAAAAGATAAAGCTAATGTTATATGCTGAAACTTACATACCAATTTAGAAAAATGTAATGTATGTATTAAGATTAGGCATATAGACAATGAGCATAATAGAGAACCTTTATTTCAAATTCCTGGGAATATCTTTGATTTCCTTGGTGCTGGAAGTCTCATAGCTAGAATGGAAGAAGAAGAAGAAGACAAGGGTGTCTAGCTAATGATTATTGTAAGGCACTCTTCAGGAGAAAGCTACCATCTTTATTGTTTTGGTTATATGTGTTAAGTGGAAGCTATAAAGTATGATGCAAGTGCAGAAAGTTGACAAACTGAATAGTGAACTAAAGTGGCTGATGATAGCTTTAAGTTCTCATGTAGTCATGTAGCTTGAAAGGACATTATGGCATATAATTAGCCAGAGGCATAACTAAGGCAAGTTGAAGGAGTCAGTTGTTCTGGCTACAAAGATGTTAAACAGAGCAGTCAACAGGTGCTAGTGGTGTGAAATGAATGTGAATACTGCATTTATGATTACAACTAAAGTGCTTAGTGAGGGGCATTCTTTTCTTGGTCCTCAACTTTGAGAAGACTTTTTTCTTTTTTTTTTTTTTTGCTCTGCAACTCTGTAAATTTGAGTTGAGATGGCACCTGATAACCTAGCATACAGTGAAATAGGATAAAAGGCTAAAACAGAAAAACAGAGAAGCTATTGTTCTACATTGGAAGGCTGTAGTACCTAAGCCAAAACTGCATCTAGATTTGGGATCAACGGACATAATTTTGTTTGACCAGATGCTTGTGTTGCCTTGAGCTGTATGTCACCTCAGTTTTCTGATACATTTTTGCACGTGATTTTACTGTGCAGCATTCAGCTAGGCCACGACCCTTATTAAACAGAAAGGCATGGAGGCTCTTTGACTACAATATGGCATGAGACCTTGTGGTAGAAGACAAGCAGCAATGGTAGACAAGGACATGAAAAGTTACATATTTATTCTAATTGTTAAATAGTGCTGAAAACTCTGATGTGTGTGCACAGTGCATGGAACTGTACAAACACTCCTGGAACTTTTGAAATGTTGGCCTACTTGTCTATAAAAGCGCTATAAATATTCAAGACAGGCTCAGATTTTAGAGTACTGTACTTGTAGGGCAAATAGCTTGATAGTGGAGGCTGAAAGTAATGGTGCTGTTAACAGTCATAAATGTTATAAAATCGGCAACAAGAAAAGACCCAAAAGAAGTCCTTGCTACTGATTGCAGAACAATATTTCACTTACAAGCATAGAAAAAATATATGTTGGATCCTAGATGTAGAAGTACATTTAATTCAATGCAGTGTAGAATCTACAGTGGATATGTATGCTGAAATCTTATTTTATCAGAATGTCATTGTAGATACTGGAACAAAATGATTGCTGAGAGTTACAATAAAGCTAAATGCTGCTACAGCTATAAATTCTATATTGACTGAAGTTTCTAACACTAGCTTTAATTGCTTTAACATTTAATCTATCAGCTGACTCTATCTCTCTTCTCTCTCTCTCTCTCTATATATATATATATATATATATATATATATATATGTATGTATAAAAAAACTACATTGGCTCAAATTCCCACACCTTCTGGCCCAACGTCAGCTGATCCAAGCTTTTAGAATTCTTAATTCAAACTCTGACTGTTCCAACCTGATCTCCTGATACACCCCTCCCCGTTCCCTGAGCAGCTCCGATAAACACTTACTACAAG